>NW_010412621.1:59080-74884 GCF_000710305.1 Buceros rhinoceros silvestris | reverse complement strand
TATAAATAACGCAGAATTTATAGAAAGCCAGAACTACTCAAAGATCATACTTTTATTGAGAAGTATTACCGTTTCTATGAAGTGTTTAGTTAATATTCAAACTACTTTGTGAGTATTTTTAAGCTTTTTTTCTTGAAGAGGAAGTATAATTCTATACAAAATTACGTTCCTGAAAGATTTACTGTTTTCAGCATAACAAAAATACTGTAAAATTACTTCCTATCTTGAAAACTCAAACCAGACATTCTTATTTCAAATTTCAGCTAATATATTGTTCCGTATGGTTGTACGATAAACACATTATTCCTTGAACAGGAATTAAGAGTAAAGCTGCCAGGAAGGGGTTTTGTTGTCAGAGTAGTTCCCGCCTCATGTTTTGTAAGAGATTTCATGGTCCCATTGTAAAGAGTGGATGATTTAAAACGTGTTCCCAAGATAAACTTTCCCATTGTCATTAATGAGGATGGATAATACTGAGTGACAAGTGCATTAGGAATGACACAGAAAGAGCTGTTAGATTTGTCAGAGCATATCACTTCAGGCAATGAAACTTGAGGACATTCTCTTTTAGCAATTTTTTGCTATTTATTAGAGAACCAAGGATTGTGATTGCTCACACAGGTGGATTTTACTGTTTTGTTCATTAAGTATTTAGGTACCTTTGAAAAGGTAAAGTTGATAAATACGACCATTATACTCCACTGTGAGGGGTGCCAACAGTTGCACTGCTTACACAGAATTCAGCAAAACTAATATATCTTTAATTTTTTTTAAAAATGCTTATTTAGTGGATAGGTTTTAATTTGCAATGTTTTTACTGAACAAGATTATTTAAAATTATATCATAAGAATTGCTCTCAACTGCCATAGTGAAGCTTCTGGGATAAAGCAGCTTAAAATTGGGACACTACATGTAATTTACATTGACTTAAAAAATAGTATTTCTCCACAGAGAAAGACTTTTTAAATATTTAACTCTGAATAATTAATAATGTATGACTTTTTCTGGTGTTTAAAATCTTTCCAAACTACAACATGCCTATCAATTTCCATTTTGAACATGCAATTGGTCACTTTTTCGCCTTGATTCATCTTGCCTGGCTGCCAACCAAATTTTGCCTCCGTGTACCTTCTTGACACTAATAATGACTGAGTTTCTGTTCGTTTGCGTGCAAGATTTCCCAAGCGGCAGTTTGGGGCTGGGATAAACTATCTATCATGATTGCGTACAACTAATCTGCCTCAACCAAACCACCCAATGATTGAAATTGCATTTGACAATCACCTCTCCTTGGCGTGCCTGAGGTGAACATAGCTACAGACCATCCCCGGAAGGGCATAGCAACTCAACTCCTCCATATGTTGGGGAGGATCCTTTTATTTGTGTCAAGAGACTTTTAGCAAAGCATGTATAGGCAGAGATTATTTTTTTCTGAGGCTTCCTTGTTTTCTGATGCATGGCTGCCGCTTTCTCCTAACCAAATCATTTTAGTTTTGTGAAACTTTTTATGATTTTTAAGTCATTAAAACTGTTAAACTCTGACTGTGAGATAAAACAGTGCGATATTGGATGTATAGGAGATAAAAAATTCAGGAGGTATTTCAGGCGCCGTGTGTTGCTTGGCAGAACAGTATGCAGTTAACAGCCCAGGAGTGTAGTGCTAGTCAAACAGCAACAAGACTGTGTTGGCCTTTACCAAAGCTTTCACCTGCTTGGAGCATCTCGATGATACAGAACCTCAGAAAAAATGACAAAGCTAAATCTGCCTCGGTCACGTACGAGATCTTTGAATTCTTTTGCAAATTGTAGATTTATTAATACCGTTTACACTTACTCGTTTGAAAAGCTCTCTGTGCAAGTATGATCTGACAAAAGACGTGTTTTATTTCTGAGTTAGATTACTCAATCTTCAGAGTAAAAAGCTTTCTAGGATTGCTTTTTGCTAAGTATTCTCCTTTTTGTATGAAGTAACTGATCATAATAGTTTAAGTAATAGCCTGTGTCATCAGGAGAGGTACTTTCATTAGCGATGGGTACGATTAGCTTCATCAGATACAATTTGTTCAAATACGAAGTTTTTGAACAGTTAGGGTAATAAAATTCTATTTCTAGGGACATAATTTCTTTGTGTTTTTCCGCTGTAGTTCCAATATACTGAGTTAAAAGAGATGCTGTTTTGATATATGGGTCCCTCCCGACTCAAGATACTCTTATGATTCCGTGATAATCCGGAGAGAAAATACTGAAGAACTGCATTCTGGAACATGTTCTGATTTCTCACTGTTTTGTGTAACTATGTGTTTTGCTGTAATTGTGTAATTCAATAGGAGCTTAAAGGTCCGCCGTCAAATTGTCCTTTCAAATAACTACAGTCTGCTCCTGCTGCTGAAAAGGGAAGTTTCAGTGATGCTCTCATACAGACATGACTATCAGCCTAATTTTCCTTCTGACACATCAAGTCATACTTCTTTCTTAAAACTGAAATACATTTTTTTCAAGCACTTTCATGCAGCAAATTAAGTTCAAGGTGAATTAATAATCTTTTTTAAATGCTTGGCAACTGAATGTAGTACAAGTATCTCTCTTCCTTGTGGGGAGAAAGGTAAGTAATAAGGGTATCATGCTTTCTGTAGTGTTTCCAGCCAACAAGTCCAGAAGAATCAGGACCCTTTTGCATATATAAATCATTAATCTTAGTAATCAGCTGCTCTGAAGGCAAGGAAGAACAACTCAGCCACACAGCCATACTCAGTTCACTTGTTACAGTAGCAGCGTACCAAATGTACCCATAATTTATGTCCTGCTTTCCGTATTTATTAATTCATTTATATAATTAGTTTTGCTCTCAACCGTTTTTCTTTGAGTGCATCTCAGTGGCACAACGCAGTGCCCTGTGTAGATGCTGCCCTCTCTGAACTAGCTCTCATGGGTACAAAAAGCAATGTTAGACCTGGTAGCCCAAGCAGAGCACCTACCTAACGGCAGCTGTTTGTCTCATAGTGCCTCAACATGTTCTTGTTCTTTGTGGTAACTGTTTGGTTTGTACATGATTCCAGAACTTTTCCTGTTCCCTTGGTATTAACCATGATTTCTTAAAAAGGGACTTCTTACATTTTTAGTCTGGGTTTGAGATTTTCTTGTATATTCTGTCCTGTGTGACATCAAAGCTTTATGCTATGACTTGACTTAATGACCTTCCTCGTATGTAATAGTTCTTGTCCACATCAGAAGAGGCAGTTATTAGAAAAAGATGAGATCTCATTAGATGGCCCCATGTAACGTATTTACAGGCAAAATTAAGTTCTTTTAGTTAAAAGAACTAAAAGATCATGTCGAGTGATGTATGTTGATCCAGTTTTTATAATTGCTGTGAATTCACAGATTCCTATGTGGAGGTGGCCACTTCAGTTAGGGTGAGATTATTTCTTGTAAGTCCAACATATGAAGGTTTCCCAAGTTGAAATTAAATTTTACTTGAACATTTTTTTATACACTTAAATATCTACGTTCTTATAAAATGAAAGATTGAACAGTAAATTTATTTATCCTAATCCAGAAAGCTGTAGAAGGGTTCTGCAAGTCATGGCTTTTGACCCAGTTTGCCACTACAGATGAGACTGTGCAAAGAAAATTAATTGTACTGTGGTGAGAGCTACATGTACAGATACACACACACCCCCTGATCCTCTCTAATCCTTTGGCTGCAGCAAGAATAGTGTTTTACGGCTCCATTAGCATGAGTCTAGGAGAGCTGTTCAGGCTACTGTGCCAGTCCTTACCTTCTTCAGCAGAGGGAAAAGTCAATAACTTGCTCTGGTGGGATTTCATCAGCATAGCCTAAGTCTTACGTCAGCATGGAACTTCTATGAGAGAAGAAGTTTTCATAAAAGAGGAAATTTTTGAGAAATGTCGTGAGACATTTTGTGAATTTCCATATGCAAAGCATCCCAAACCTAGGAAAAGAAAGCAAGAAATAGTTCTCACAAATAGAAAGTATGCTGCTGTTTAAGAGGCAATATTTAAAGTGATGTTAAATTGCAAGTACCTTGCAAATTAAGAGACGTGGCTTGTGTTTGCTTCAGTAGTAAAAAATGAGGTAATAGAAGGGCAGAGGGAGGTTGGTGTTCCTGACCAAAGCTCTGGACTAGGAAAATAATCCTTGCATTAATGTTTAGAATATGTCTGGATCTATCAAGACGATAAAGACTGCAGAGAAATAATTCAGGTATGTACAGGGGAAGCATTAAATATATGGACTGAGGAGAAAAGTTACCTGCTAGGAGTGTTCTGAGGGAAGAAGTACTGCTTTCTTCTTCATTTCTGTGGTGCCGTTTAACTGTTGTGAAATGAACTGTCTCAATCACAGAGTTTGCAGCATCTAAGAGCTGGTGTTGCACTATCACCTCTTTAATTAAATCTCCTTGTATCCATTATCATAGCCAGTATTATTAAAGTCATGAATCTGTTGAGGCAGTTTTGATACCTCTTCTGCATCTTGTTTTGGTTCCTTGGTTTGACTGTCAGCTTTCAGCTGCTGAGTTCTGTGCAAGAATACTGCCACTCCCCTGACTGCTAATGGAAACCTGATTGAGGTCTCTTCTGATTTAGAATTACAGTTTTCATGAAGAAGAATGTTTTCACAAACACACAACAATCAATGTCAGCTAGATCTATGTGTCCTGGTAGCCATAACATAAATGAGTCATAAAAAGCAAGTGACATAAACAAGCAATGTAGTTGATTTGCTTCTTGATTCGACTATAAATAATACTTGAAGTGTATGGTTTCAGAGTTATGTAGAGCGAATGGTGTAAGAACTAGTAGGAATATCAGACATAGCCCTGAAGGATTGTGGTGATACATACACCGCTGCCTATTCCAAATGGCAGAGGATAGCATTATCAGGCTGAAGTTCATCATGGGCATAGACTCTATTCTACTTTATCATGGTGAATCTGCATTTTCGCCTGGATTTCTGCCCTTGGAGAAGCTGTGTTTTGACTGTAGGCAGTTACCGTGTAGTCATTCACTCTCTTTGGCAGTTTGTGAGGATGTTTCCATGCTCAGCTTTGTCTGAAACTCAGATGAAGCCAGAAAGTTGTCTAGAGCGTGCATCAGCTGTGTCATTGAATGATGCAGTGAACGGGAGCGCATAAATCACAACAGGTTCTTTGGAGTGCAGACAGTTCTGTACTCCTCTAATCTGTAAAGCATAAATGTAGCAAGAGGAAACAATAGAGTAGGAAATTAAAGGGATCTGAGATGACAAAGGTAAACACTTGTTGGGGTGTGGAAAAAGAGAAAGGAAAAAAATAAGGGGTTCAATGATCTATCGTTAAGAAGTAAGAACAGAAGAAAACCCTACACAGAGGAGGCAAGTGAGGACATAGGGAACAACCAATTCAAGGGTTCAATGAAGATGATTAACTGTATAACAGGTTTTTAATTCATTCTTTTCTCACGTTGCCAAGGACAGGGTTTTTTTAGGTCCCCCTTGCCTAGCAGGAAGGTAGTGATTGTAATTCACTGAAGACCAGGCGGGTAGTGTTTTTAACCACAATGCCGCACAACCATTGTTCTGCTCAATGTCTTGTCTAGTGAATATGTCTAGATTTATCAGATCTTTAGAAAAAACGAAGTGCTGTCTCAGTAGTTTTAAATTAATTTGTTCTTGCAACTGGGATTTAACAGTTCTTTTGGAGCAATTATTATTTTAGTACAAGTGTATGTGAGATGCTACCTGTCAATGAGCACTTGGGGAATCCTCAGTATGCAGATCACTGACCTGATAAACTGTAGCAGCTCCGTGGGAGTTGTTATGATCTGTCGCATCAATGAGTATTTAGGGACTCTTTAATTTGTGGATTATTAGGACAGTTAAAACGTCTGCAGCCCATTGTGTCAGTGCAGCTGTTCCACACAAGCCTTAAGATATTACACAACCGTACCGAATGTGGTAGAAAAGTAGTTGACTAAGCTTGTGTAGTAGCCATGATTTTACATTAGACAAAAAGAATGTAGATGCTAAGTCCTTTGTTTGTTAAGATTTATTGCAAATTTTGCCTTGATTTTTTCTCTAGATAATTAATATGAGAAAATGCCTAGTACTGAACTTAGGAGGAAAAATTTTAAATGGTGTATTTACATCTAAAGGGATGTTGTACAGATGAAGCATGAAATTGCAGGTTTTGATGTCAGAATTTTAAACATGGTTTTTCCATTTGTCAAAACCTAAAATAAAAATGCAGTTTTCAAGTACATGCCCTAAAACTGCTGAAAAGCTGTCTGGTTTGTAGTGGTCCCTTCACTACTCCATATCTGTCACAGGGGAAAGGGTGGAAACACGAGGAGTACATATTCAGGCTCGTACTATTAGAAGAAACCCACTCTCAACATCCTCAAGGAGTCTGTAAATCTTTCCCCAGTGTTCAAAACACAGCTTAGGCTGAAGTGAATGAGAGAGAGAAGAAGAATGTGTCTTACTTAGAATACTTTTAAAAACAAAACCTGATTCCATCTCTTGTCATTCTTTGTACAATCATCCAGAATAGTTCAATCTCTTTTCCAGTCAAGTTTAACACTAAGGTAATTATGCAACTGCAGGTTTAGTTTTATAAATGACAACAGCAGCTAGATTTGTGAGCCTTTTTTCCCAGTTTGCTAATAAATTAAACTGAATTTTGTCCTGTCTGAATTCAGATTTGAAGAAGCTGAAGATGTAGCGGTAGCATTTTAGGCGATGAATGCTAATTTCTGCCTCTTAAACTGAGGCAAGCTGTGAAAAGCAAAGACTTATTAGGAGGAGTTGTCAGCATAAGTTTACACCTTTGGTACACACTGAGGTTTTCAAGGTTTCTGAAATTACATTTCTTATTTGAAAAAATATTCCATTATGTGTGTTACTAATACTCTTAGAAAAGTAACATACCATGGTAACTGCATGCCAAATTCAAAAAATAGATGGGAAGTAAGAAAAAGAAAATACTAATAGAATGGACAAGTTACCATGACTGCTAGAAAACTGTGAAAAATCACATTAAGCAAATTACCAGGATAAAAATTAAGTCTGTATAAATTACAGAAAAAGTATTGATTTGATTAAACACTCAGATTCAGAACTTTTCCAGAGTCAGTTTATTATTAGAAGTATGTGATGGACTTAATATTAAAAATTAAGTTACTTATGTTTGTATTGTTGTCTCAGTGGCAGTTATAAAACTTACTTAGGCTAGGTTAATCAATAATCACAAAATTCATACAAAAAATCCATTTCTAAACCGGACATAAGGCCTGCACCCTCTTATTGCAGCAGACAAAGATATAAATTGAAAGAAATACGGAGATGGCTTCACATCGAACTGCTCTCATGGGTGGTTGTTAATGGCTGTATTCTCTACCCGTGTTCTGAAGAAGCTCTTACTGAAGAAATTGTTGAGACATTTTGAATGATGACTTTCACGATCCAGTAAAAAACTGGGAAAAGAGTAAGAGTATCAAACCAACTGTATACTTAAAACACGTGTGTTACATACGTATCTACACACACATATATACACACATGTAACATACTCTCAGCTCCTTTTGAAGAAAGCAGGAAAAAGTTCTGTAAAATTTATTGTGATACTGCAGAGGGAAAAGGTGTGGGTCTGTGGGGCTTTGTTCATTCTCCTCCTTCCCTTTAGGATCTCTGCTTTTCCTCCTGGACTGCTTTCCTTATCACCTTTGAAATCCTTTCATTCCCGTTTCCCATTTTGCTGTATCTTCTGTCCTCACAATGTTTTTGTTCTCACCTTTTCTTTTCTCATACATGAAAATATGTGGTAAAATTCAAATTAATATTTAAAACTGTGATGCCTGCAAAGAAAAATTCCATGCTTCAAGGAAAGTACAAAAATTCAAGTAAAACTTTTAAAAGAAATGTGCTTGTAACATCACAAATAAGCATGTGCTCAATTCAGTGGAACAGAAAACCTAGACCACCTATTTTTTTGCAGTTTGCTCTCTTTTTAAAAAGACTTAAGAAAAAGTTCTGTTTATAGTTGAGTAATTTGGGCCTCAGTTTCACTGTTCTATCAAAAAACAAACATACAGATCCCACAAATATCAAATTACAGCCAGAACCTGTAAATTCAAAGTTCCAAAGTTCATTCTGTGAAAATTTATCTATTGCAAAATAACAGTTAAGAAAACAAGCTCATATGTGGCAAATAGGAGATGTTAATAAACTGTTTTACATCTGATTACCCATTTTAAAACATACAGATTCTATAAATGTGGCACAAAAGATTGGTTTATGTTTTTACTCAGATCATTTTGTAATCAAAATACAGACTGAAAGCAGATGTATGAAGTCATTATTTGTAACAGCACCAAAACCAGCAAATGTTGCAGAATATGCAAGTTATTTTATTTATAAATGCAAGTTACTTTTGTCAGTGTTATACCACGTATGAATAATTCACTACCGAAACAGAGCTATTATATATAAATAAATAGCCATCTGCAGTATCATACTTGATATGCCGTAATCCCACAAATAGTGACACCGTGAGGAATGTTTTACATGTCGCTAACTCGGCAGGACAGTTCGCACGTTAAAGACTAATAGTTCTAATTTAGAAGGCTTTGGAGGCTAATCAACAACTTCTTCAGGTCTGAGTTCTATTGGTTGTATCTGCCAGGTGCCAATGAAGGCTGTCACTTGTGTCACCCCAGAAACTAGAAAGGAAGCAAACATTTTCCATCACTAGAGATGTTAAAATATAGTGCATTAGTATTTGGAATCACTTCTGGTTTGATTTTCAGTCTTTGACATCTTAGTTCTTTGGGGGTTTATCAAAATATTGGAGATAAATTTTAATAAGATACATGATCAAAGTGTTACTGCAGTTAAAAAAAGGTATGAAGTAGTCAAGCAGAAGAGGCATGAGGGTTATAGAAATACCTACCTATTGACCAATTTGTTCATACGCTGATAGGAGTTATGGGCAGGTTACTTTCTGATAAATGCAGCTTCTAAAAATGCAGAACTGACTGATCTTTATAAAGATTTGGCAGCTTTGTCTTTCTTCTGACTCCAGCCAGTTGGCAAGACCTGAAGGAATAGACAGTGGCCGGCAAGAGTCAGCACAGTTAGAGGCATATACCTTCGAGCAGTCTTGGCTGCTGCTCACCTAGCAAAGAGGACGGGCAGGACACAGCGTGTGCCCACCAGAGCGCCTCTGCCACTCACCTCCTCAACTGGACAGGGGGGTGGAATATACCGAAAGGCCCACGGGCCAGGATAAAGGCAGAGAGAGATCGTTCACCAATTACCATGGCGGGCAAAATGGACTCGAGTTAGGGACATAAGTTTAATTTATTATCAATCAAATCAGAGAAAGAGAAAGAGAAAGAAGAACTAAATCTTAAAACATAATCTCACTCCACTCTCTAGCTGCAGTTGCTGTGGTGCAGGGAGTTTTTCCCCCCCTTTTTAAATACTTTGTCACAAAGGCGCCGTCACCATCACTAATGGGCTCAGCCATGGCCAGTGATGGGTTCGTGTTGGAGCTGGCTGGCGTTGGCTCTAGTGGACATGGGGGGAGCTTCAAGCAGCCTCTTGTAGAAGCCACCTCTGTAGCCTCCCCACTCCCCAAACCTTCCCATGCAAACTCAATACACACTGTAACCGTATCTCGGGTTTTGTTGTGAAATACCCCGTCACATTTTCAGGGATCCTGGAGGTGAGAGCCCTTAAAAGGATAGGGTATGGCTTTTATGGCTTCTGCATGGCGTGCAGTGACAGCAGCGTTTCTGTGTGGTGGCGTGACTGGGGGTGAAATCTCTCTAGATAACGTTTGACTAGGTTATCATAGTATGAGAGATAACACACCTTGATGCATAAAGCATTACAGGTAATTAATCTTTCTTTCTCCTATTTGCCGAACACTAGCAACGTAGCTTTTAAAACCACTGGGAGACGTTTCTACCGAGAGATGAAAACTGCTTTACAGATGATGAGCTGACAAATTTGTCATTCTCACATGGCTACTTGGTGCATGTGCTATTCTGTGTAACAGCAAAACTACCGTTTATGCAAATAAGGTGAAACAGCCTTTACATGAGTTGAAGTTGCAGATCAAAGGTCTTGGAGTCATTTGTGATTTCCTCTTGCAAAAGACTTAACATTTGAAATTAAATCTAAATGTGAGCCCGTTATTTGATCTCCATGCTTCACCATCGAATGTTGCTCTAGTAAAGCAAGATGACAAAATAGCTAAATAATGTATTTCAAGACGCCTTCATTTCTGTTTATGTACGTACAAAAATATTTGTGTAGTGTGCAATAAGGATTTTAATAAATGCTTGAAAATGGATTTCTTAATATGCTCATTATGTTTCTGAGCCTGCTAATTCTTTAACGAAATGAAGAAAAAATAATGAAATGATGTTACACAGGTACTTAATTTTTTTTATCTCTGAAACTACTCTGGTAATTAATGTCTAGTTTATGCAAACTAGACGATATCTCTTACTGGACACATTACTGTCAAGAAAATATTACTTGCCTTAATTATCAGTAATGAAGCAGGGATAAGCTGCTCACTTAGATATAATATATCTAATGACCTTTTCAGCTAGAGGTTGTGATGAAAGGTATCAGTTTCACAAATTATGCCTCATTCAATTTCTGGCCTTTGTCTAGATTAATGTTTTGAGGATGAGTTTTAAAGTCAGACATAAATTGTGTTTGGTGTTTAAAATTGATTTAGTGTCTTGCTTTTAGTACATCATTTTCTCTCTTATAAATTACACCGAGCCTCATTTTTATCTACGCGTTTTATTATGAAAGTCAATAGTTAAGTCTAGTCTTGTCTTACTAACTACTGCTGTATATTTTGACAATACTAAATGGCAGAGGAAAGCTTAAAGAAGCATTTTAATATGAAGGTCTATCGTGATTACCAATATTTTTTAAAACTTCATGATCAAAGTTTTTCTTTAGTAATTCTTAATATATAAACCAGTATGAAAAAAAAAATCTTTCCTAACTGTTATTCTAGTAAATACCATTAGGACTGAAATGGGTAAAGTTAACCGCTTTCAACTTTTTCCTTGATCCGTGCTCTACAGTATCATCAGCCCCAAGGTATCTGATTAATTGTATAACAGCGAGAGTTTCTTATGCTGTCATGGGTTAGGGCTGGGCGGGCCACTAGAAGAATGACAGACGCTCTCTATTAACCCCTCTCCGTCCCCAAAGGGGGAAGATAAAGGGAATAAGGGAGGGAGACTTAGGGACTGGAAAAGTAAAACTGCTTTAATGAAAATAATAATGAAATGAAATATATACAATGCCAATACCGAACCCAATCCCCCGATGGCAATGATGTCACCATCATCACTGACACTGTGGGCAGGTACTGGGGAAGTCCCAGACTGGACGCAGTGGCACATGGGAACCCAATGCAGGAACTGGATTCTGGAACTGGATTCAGGAATTGAAGGTGGAATGGGCAGAGTCCTCCTTGGACACTTTTGCCTTTTGAGGGCCTTCAGGCTTTGGGAGCTCTCTTTTGGTTTGGAGGGGAGTAGAGAGAGAGTAGAGAGAGACAACCATGTGGACATGCAGGTTAGTGAGGAAGGAGGTGGGGAGCCGCTCTGGAGCGGCCATCGCCCTTTGGGCCATGGTGAGATGGCAGGCTGAGTCCTTGCAGACCTCAGAGGTCACTTCCATCTGCAGCCCATCGAGGAGTTCGTGCTGGAGCAGGGGAGGGTGAGCGAGCGGCTGCGTGGTGCCCAGTTGCCATCTGGGTTTAAACCATGGCAGGACGTATGTTGCTTAGGTCTCAGCTTAAGTTTGAAACCACTCTTCAGAACTCTGACGTACAGGAGTGGAGGTGACAGTCTTTAAATACTTCAGATTTCTAATTTCCTTGGAGGAGTTAAACTTCTAGCCTGCGTCTGTGTTGAAAAGGATGTTGAGACAAATACATCTTACCTTCCTCGTGGTAAAACCCTCACGCTGTCCTGTTCTCAGCCTGCTTCTGTGTCCCTAATACCGTTAGAGAGTCAGAAAACGTTGGCTCGTATCAGAACTCTCCTCAGCTTGACTTGACAGAAGTAAACCTATCAATAACAGAGGTGATTGCTGAGATCCACAGTGTGATTTTGAACAAAATAAACCCCACAGACCTCCGGCTAAACTGAGAGGAGAGAGGATACAGCAAATTCTGTAGAAAGCCTGGGAGATATTGAATAAATTGGTGTAGCAGGAATTAGTCAGCTGATCCTGATTCTGCTTGCATCAACCAAAGAAAAGATTAAGGGCCTGATGCAGAGGGAAGCAGCCCTGTTCTTGCCACGATGGTGTTTTTTAAGAGAGCTCATTGCCCAGCCTGGGCTGTGTCCAATCTCCTGCTATTTAACCAAGATTCCACTGCTTTTCAGCGTGGAGAAGTATTTCCACATTTCATGGTGTTGATTCTAGAGGGGTTGACAAACTGTTTGCCATCCTTTTCACGGGAAGGAGGGAATATGATGAGTGCTCAGGCAAGACACATGCTACTCTTCTGCCTTGTCGTGATAGTATAGTGTGAGATGAACTGCTTTTAAAATTGACGCTTTTAAAATTTGTATTTAACATTTTAAATGGTCTCTTAGGGTTTAGTCTAGTGTGAGAACAGCAAATTGTGTTTGCTTTACACTTTGAAGAGGTTGATGCAGTCTTGTCTTAGACATGACCTGGATATAAGATACACTGAAAAACTTCACTGTATGAGAAATACCGCCCTTTGGACCATGGCATTTCTTGAAATGAGGCTAAGTAATGAAACAGTAAGTGGGACCGTAACAGTGTGGTTGTTAGGAAGACAGCAGCAGTAAATGTATATTAAATCATATTCTTCTCTGTCAAACACTAGTTTATTGTGTTAACAAACAATGAAAAGAGAGATTAAATTAAACTATAGCTCAACAAATTCAAGTGTTATCAATAGTGTGTCAAAATGAGTTTAAATCATTCAAATGAACTAAAAAGCACTTAAATATATTCAAAACCAAAGCCAATGTATTAGAAGACTGTAAACAGAGTGGGGAGAAGCAAAGATAAGCCAAAAAAAAAAAAACCCACCAAATAAAAAAACCTTACCAAGTGGAATAAATTGAAAATTGTTGAAGACACTGGATTAAAAAATTCATTTAAAAAGTGATAACTTAATAATTAAGTAGTTATGCACTTAATGTGTGGAAATATGAAACATATCAAATCATTTGAAATAATGTGAGTAAGTAAAATGAAACATCTCTAGTAATAGTTAAGCCAGTTATCTCAGTTCCTTCCACTGCTTCACTAATACCTCCTTCATTCAACTGTTTTTGAACTTCTTACATCAGCTGCTGTGTGTTTTCACTCCTTCTTGTCTCTTCTTAAACTGTATCGCTACCAAAATGGACAAAAAGATAATTAATGAATTCAGTGATCATAATTTAAGGTAGGTGGCATGAACGTTCAGTGGCAAGGGAGTAAATGTCCTAAAGTGTTTATGGGTCTAAAAACTCTTACCTGTGTCATCTCTCTCGCAGTCTGTGTGGAGGATTCCATTAGTGTGGTGGGTTTTCTATATAAATATGTATTTTGAATTCTGTGCTCTTCAGTTCCTGTACTAGCGTTTCAGTAGAGTATGGCATTAGTTGGCTTGGACCAGTGATTGAAAATACATGTGTAGATGTTCTGCTCCCTGCTGCAAATTAAAGGCTAATTAGTTGATCACTATTTGGCTTTACAAACCAAAGTCCATTAGGCTGGACTCTGAATCATTCCCTGAAAAAAATCTCTGCAAAACATTTTCATCTGAGTTTTTGGTTAACTGAACAACAAATCTTTTCCCCCTAATCAGTGCTGTATTCCTGGTACAATTTATGTATCTCTTACTCATAATGCCTCTGCGTAAAACTACGCAAAATACGTGGACGTAGCGAGGGGGTATTCACCCTTCAGCACGAACTGCAGAAAGTTCTTATGGCTGTACCTGTACATCTTGTGTGGAAACGGCTCTTGGGCTGTGATTAATCTCATGAAAACTTGTCTGCCAGCCGGGGCTCTTTGCTAGGCACAAACGCAAGCTGCGCGGAAGCTGTGCCTGCCTTCAGTCCCGCTTCACATGGCGCCTACAGAAGGCAATTGCAGACCGGACCAGAGGAACGCTGAGAACCTTCACTGTATGAAAAACATGAAGGAACCTCTGCTGCCCTTGTAGTTACAGGGGGAACTGTTTCATCCCCTCCAGCTCTGGCACAGTGGCTGGAGTGCAGGTTAAACAGCTGACATCAATAACTGAATTAGATATTCTTAGCAAAACCTGACCTTAAGGTAAAAGTCACAGTGGTTCACTCTCAGCTGGCCTCAATCTACTCCCCTGCCTGTGCACCTAGAATTAACCACAGAACTCCTGCTGATGTTACAGGTAATTTAACTGTAAATCTAGATTAATCCCAGATTTAATCCCATGCTCAAAATGTTGCACATTACATACATTCTGCTTTTATAATACCAACCTGAGACCTAGGTCTATAATCTTACCCCAGAAAAAACTATTTGCAAGATTAGTAGACACTTTAGTAGTCCATTGAACTACGTAAGTAAAAAATTCAGACTTTTACTGTCAAATAACAACTTTACAAGGCATTGGTTTAACTGTCATCTTTGTTAAGTTTAAAACAGAAAAAATGGAGGAGTAATAGTAACAGAATGCACCTCAAAGTAGAAATAAAATATGAATGAAATTAAAATATCACATCAGAAAGGAGCTTATGTAATAATAAAATTGAACTCGTGGTTGTATTTTAACCTCTATAATATTACCTTGAAACCTTTGAAATGTGATTGCAGAGTGACAAATATGATGGCGGTATTAGTCGTTCCTTTTTCATACTTAGTGATGATGTCATGTAAATTTGGTCTGTAATCACAGGGAGGCCATAAATGCTGCTATTTCGTCTGAATCAGTAAGCCAAAGGAAAAAAAACCAAAACCTCTGCGTTCTTTGTCTCCATGCCACATTCTGAGGGACTGCATTGGGAAAGAAGTTCCATGAGCTCAGCAGAAGCTGCCTGCACTGAAGAGTGCACAGCAAGTGCATCCATTCGCTTATTTGCCGCAGACAGTGATGGACCTGGGAAATCTTTGTGGGAAATCTGGCCCTTTCCACTTACCCAGCTGAATGCTCTGTATTTCCTCTGCACATTGATGATTCAAACATTCTGCCGCTGTGGTTGTCCATCTCAGGAAGCGACTCTTTCTGGCTGGTGCCAATTAATTTAACCCCAGAGGTGGCAAATGAACAAAATAGTTTCAGTAATTTCTACCTAGTCTTCCGCGTGGGTTTCTTTTATTTGTTGTTGTAATAGAAGGTACATGAAAATGCACATCATGTTTCCAGAGTTCAAAGGAAGAGCAAGTGTGATGACAGACCTTGCATCCTAGGTCGGTACGCTTCATGGAAGTAGGAAAAAAAAATGTCTGTACTTCCTACTGCACCCTTGTATACTTAAAGATCCTCCTCAGCGGTTGGTTACGGTGTATTGACAGCAAAACTCTTGAACTTGTGCAAGAGCCAAAAAAAATAGGGTTTAGACTGAACTAGTAAGCCATGATTTCG
This sequence comes from Buceros rhinoceros silvestris, assembly GCF_000710305.1. Lineage (NCBI taxonomy): Eukaryota > Metazoa > Chordata > Aves > Bucerotiformes > Bucerotidae > Buceros > Buceros rhinoceros. Next base: position 59,242 of record NW_010412621.1, on the reverse strand, counting down.
TAAGTCTGAAAACGCCTCTAAAAGCTGTATATTCCTCGACAGGACTTACCTTTAGAACTAGCATCTAAAACATTTCAATTTGGCCTCAGTCAAAAGCATCTTTACACATGAGCTACAAAATCATCCAGTTCAATTGATTTTACCTATGCGGAGAAATACCTG
>NW_010412621.1:55847-58985 GCF_000710305.1 Buceros rhinoceros silvestris | reverse complement strand
CTGAACTGTTTTGTTACTAGAAAGAAACCCCAATACTTTTTTCCCTGCGTATTCTACTGCATCAGCTGAGGCCTCAGATGAAAGCGTGCTTCATTGGAGCCGTATTAATGATACCTTTAGGACTACACATACTTACAAATGTAAGTTAGAAAAGGTATTGGTTAAATATTTTAAACAAGTCTTTATAATATCGTTCAAGCACTGTCAAATACAATTTTTATTTTAAAAGATTTCGTTGGAATTTAGTCTTTGAAAATATTAATAACAGCTTACAGCAGGTAGGCTATAAAATAACACTGTATGCTGTCTATTTAGTTTCTGGTTGAAAAAGCACAGCAGTACTTTAGTTCATTACCTTTGAAAAAAACAGTAACAAGATAATACAGCTGCCTCTGATTAAGATGTAAATTCTTTCTAATTAGAATGTAAATTCTTACATTTAAATGAAGACATCAATTGTCAGGATGCCATATGATATCTTATTCCACCTTGCCTGAATGAAGCCCTCACTGTTCATCTATGGCACTAAAATAGTTTTGCAATCCCTTTGTTCTCTGATTCTTGTAATATTCTCTCTTCATGTTCCCTTTACACATTGCTTTTGTTTGTTTTCCCCCTGCATCTGATATTGTTGTGTCTTGGGATTTTGCAGAAATTTGGAATGAAAATTGAGTTCAGTCAGTGCCAGTATTTGCTTGTGCCTCAATTACTTCTGCTGAATTTTCCTCAATGCAAATCAGGCAGGTTGCATAAAGTGGTGCATGTATTTGAAATAATTAATTTTCCGTAAAATGATGGATCAAGTCCAATCAACCTTCATGAAATCTAAATAAAAGAATAAAGAATTAGAAATTAATTAACATTTTGTGTTGCTAATACTTTATTATGCAGTCTAAACTATAAATAATAAGTTTTATTTTTGAGCATAACTTTCTATTATGAACTGTTGATTATAACCTTTGACATAATTATCTTGTTAAAATGTATCAGCGTAGATATATTAACCTAAATTTAATATTATGGAAGGCATTGTAAATTAATAACATTTTAAAGCAGAAAATTACGAGACAAGAGAGTTTAAGAGTTGACCCATTAATTATTTTTGCTGGAAAGTTAAGGCACTATGTGTCTACCAGTTGATTTTAAAGTGCTTAATTTCACTGTTTTTTTTAAACCAACCAATCTTGTTGACTGAGAACTTAAGAACATATCCTTAGAGGTTTTTTGTGGGAAGCCTGGTTTTAGTCAAATAACCATGAAGGAGCAGTTTACATTTTTCTTAGAAATACATGCCTTTTGTTGCTACTCCAGATCGTTCTTCTTTTCTCTGTTTATGACCTGTATTAATTTTTAGCAGCTATTTTTTACAGAGCGTTTCATGCCAATAACATTCTATGCATATCAGACTTGGTCAAAGGCAGTGACACCATTTTTGGTAAAATGACACAAATCTTAATATAAATGGCAAAAGATGTTTTGATCTCACATAATTAGATACGTATATGTTGTATAAATATTATTCATAATGCCTTTTTGTACGGAAAGGTATAATTATGACCAAATTGTCAGTAGTAATAACAGTTTATGTGATGATTCCAGTTAGACCGATATACCTCTATCACAGATTTACTCAAATATTAAAAGTAAGGATCAGGTAAAGTTAAACAGTTAGAAACCATTCTCATCACAATAGTGAACACTGGTGTTAGCATCATTTATAGTTTACCAGTGCTTGCTGTAACCTATAACAGTCTTATCAAAACAGGAACTTACATACGGACTTCCCAATCTTTATTACTCAGGAACTATAAAAAATTATTATAATGTTGAATTTGAAGTTCTAATATACCACTTTCTACCCCGAGAACTGCAAAAGAGACACAAAAAGTGATTATTCCCGTGAAACCTCCAGTCGTGTAAATGGTTGATCAGTTTGTACACAAGTAGCTTTGTGTCGGTGAGGAGCTAAACTCCGCCTTAAAGTGTTTGTGGGATGAGGCTCATGTACATAGAACTTGTTCACAAGAGTTAGACTATTTTGTGCATAGCATTAATGGGTCAAGTATTCTCAAGTATGGTATTGGTAAATTTGGGCATCTCAAGTGGTTCTGACAGTTTCAGCGAAAGAGCTGTTCAAAAGCAGAGTTTATGAGAAACATCGAAGTAGGCTGCAGTAGCCTGTGGCCTGGGGTCGGTCTCCGTGCTGACGTTTAGGAGAAAACTGGTGAATTAGAGAAGTATTTCATGTGGAGAGCTTACGCTGGAGTTCTGGAGGACTTTGTTGTCCTTGTGTCTACTTCAGAAGAAAATCATAATAAATATGAACCTCTACTGTTATGAGGGGGGTTTTTATATTCCTTCAAAAACCATTTTCCTATACTAAAAAACGATGCATTTTGTTAAAGGGAAAAACATGCCATGATCTTGAGGAAACTCAGTTATTTCAGTTTATTGGAGCTAATCAACACCAGCTAAGTAGTAAGAAATGACCCCGTATTCACTGTGTCGCAGAATGAACAGATGTATTATGTCTTTTCAGGTGATTGTATTTCAGCTTGTTTTTATATCTGTGCACGTGTGTAGACGCGGTGCTTAGGGCCGTGGCTTAGTGGTGAACTTGGCAGTGCTAGACTAATGTTTGGACGCTGTGATCTTAAAGGTCTGTTCCAATCTAAATGATTCTATGATTTTTATACATATATATGGGTTCTTTCTCTGTGAAAGGGATGACAGACCCTCCCATTCCCTGAGAGAGCCTACTGCCACATCACCAGGACTATTTGAAGTGTGAGCTTAATAAGTTTGTGGAAGTAATCTTATTCATATCCTGCCATTAGCTAATTTAGTTTCCACCTTCAGTAAGTACTAGAAGTGATCTATTCTATGATTTTTATACATATATATGGGTTCTTTCTCTGTGAAAGGGATGACAGACCCTCCCATTCCCTGAGAGAGCCTACTGCCACATCACCAGGACTATTTGAAGTGTGAGCTTAATAAGTTTGTGGAAGTAATCTTATTCATATCCTGCCATTAGCTAATTTAGTTTCCACCTTCAGTAAGTACTAGAAGTGATCTACCTTTTGTGGCTAGCCCCTAGTCTCTATTTTTTTATGCTGATACGTTAACTTTTTTGAT
>NW_010412621.1:44822-55801 GCF_000710305.1 Buceros rhinoceros silvestris | reverse complement strand
TTCCTTTTGTGGCTAGCCACTAGTCTCTATTTTTATATGCTGATACGTTACATTTTCTGATGAATCAAGTCTCAGCTGTAATTACAGCCTTCCCTGAATACCTCAGTAGGACGTGTCAGCGGAGAGGGCGAATTGTGTTCTGGATCACACCAGGCTCAAATCTCTCACTCTCTAACAGTGTCTCTCTCAGACCTGTCTTTCTCAGTTCTGCCAGAAATTTTCATCAGTTACTGTCTTGCCCTGCTCTGGACATTTCCTCTGTGTGTGATATTTGTAACTACTCCTAACGCTGTGAGAGTGTAGCTCTGTAGCAGTAGCAGTGTAGCTACGTTTGGTATGATCCTCTTGCCAAGGGGAGTATCTCCTCTTTCCTCTCCTGTCTTTTTGTTATTTTTCATTAACTTTTAGTATATTACATTAGTCAGGCCATCTTGAGCGCTCTGTTCCAAAGGCATAGATACGTTTTACATGACTCAGCACCATCAAGGTCAGCTTCTTCGCATTTTAAAACTCTTTCTAGTAAACTCTAACGTATTGCTGCAAGAGTCCAACGAGCTATTTCAATTTATTACGTAAATCAAATCAGATTTGTTTTGCCTCCTGGTGTTATTTCACCACTACGTAAATTGGTAAGAGGACTGCGTAGAGCAGAAGTGTCACTGCACTCAATTTTTAGTACACAAGCTAAACTTTGGGTCCAAAGCCAGTCTATCTACAGACAATTTCTTAGGTTCAAGGGGAGTTTTTTGAATTTTGAAATATGTAAATGCTCCACAAAACAGTTTTACTTGTCTCCACCAAGAAACTGCGAGGCAAACTGCCAGAGTTTATTGTACTAATCATTTATCTCTACAGTTGGTGAGGAAACAAAGACATTCTGCCATATTAATGGGGAAACATCTGCCCTTCAGAAGAGAGAAGTCTGATTAAATAAAAGACAATAACTTATATTGTCAGTATAACTTATTTTGTCAGTATGAGAAAGAGTGTGGAATAATTACTGGGAAATTTTAAGTCAGGTGTAGGGTTTCTGTGACGGTTTTGGTCTCTTATTAATCCTGCTAGTTTTTGTCAAACTGTAGGTATAGATAAGAACCCGAGTTTAAACTCTCAGTATTAGTGGGACCTGCCAAAGACGTCTGAAAGCTTCAAAACTAAACAATCTAAAAATTCATTTACTATGATTTTTGTAGCAGGATTCTCATTACAAAATGAAGTAATACCTTTTCTCCCTCCACATGCACAAGATAAAAAGCTATTCCCTCACATCCTGTGTTATGCAATACAGAATGAATTAAATGCATGTTTATGATAATTGTGTTATTCACTTTACTTAGAAATGGAGAGGTGATGAAATGAGAAACAAATGTTTTGAATAGATGTTTTCATAGAGTAAATGAAAGCAGTGCTGAGTTATGAATAAGTCATGCTGAAAACAGTTCAGACGTTTATTTTGGACGTACATAGCATTATTTTGCCTAGTATGAACATTAGGTATGGCTTTTGCATATACTATGCCCTGAATATGTCATCAAAAAGCCTTCTTATGAATAAACTTGCTTAAAATACAGATACAAGGACCCAGCATATTTTAAAATATGCTTTAAAAAGTTTGGAGTAGAAGTGACATTGAAACACTTCCCTTGTGTTTATTAATTCATTTTGCTTTTATTTATTTGTTAAGTTGAGAGATGACTTCAGAATTGTGTGTAGTAATGTTCAGTATTTAGCAGAAAAACAGGCAGAGGCTTTGGTTTTCATTGGTGGTTTTTCTTATCGTTAAAGAGGGGCAACTTTAGTCATGCAGCTTCTACCAGATGCGGCTATGCATCACCAACTTCCCCACGACCGTCAGCCAGCCTGAGCCCGTCAGCCGGCATTATTACTGTGAAAAAGAAATTGCAGCTTTAGGCAGTGGAGGTAGGGAGGTTTCTCACTGAATGCTGACCTGTGTGCAAATGTGTGCAGCCTGATTTGAAGACCACTTAGGCAGCAAACTGCCTAACGTAGGGCTGCGTTACTTCGTCAGCTTTAATATGAACTGGGGTTTTAACAATGTATTTGTAATAATTCTAAACTCTGCAAAATCCAACGATAAAAGCACTTCTCAGCAGGTTGGTAGTGCTGAATAGTGTAAATAGTACAAATACAAAGATATGTGTTGGGAGTGTGTACAAAACAAATCATTTTGTACAAGGGGGCTGTGGATGGCACTTCTGTGGAATACGAGTAGATCTGTCTAAAATTACAGTTACAAGTAGTTTATACATACAAGTTCCTAGCATTCAGATATGCAGGTGCTTCTTTCCTAACATTCACCAAAAAGACCGCTGAGACACATAAGTGATTGGTTTAAAAAGATAGAAAGAAATAGAAATATACAACAAAGTGATTGCATTATAGTAGTGTTGACCATAAATCACTTCTTCACGTTCACCTGTAATTTGCAGTCATCCAGGTGTGAGTGATGTTGAGAAAATAATGTCCAATTATTTTCAAGGTCGAGGTGAAAAGGTCGTTCCCTTTTTGTCTCCCTTGTCCTGCAGGGTTATCAGTCGACTGTTTCCTTGTCCTTGTGAAATAGATGTCAGAATAGATTTTCTTGTGAAATAGATGTCAGTCCTCCTACTCAAAGCAGTATCCCACCCATCCTCTCTACGCAGATGTCCCCTTAAACATCTACCTTGTAGTATATGAGGCTTGAAGCATTTCTTAGGTATTGCATGTATTCACACCAAATTTCACAGTTCTGTGTCTTAAATTCAAATCCATCTTACTGCTCTAGCTGATAAATCTTTATTCTTTCGGAAGACTTCTCACAACTGTTTAATCTTTGACATAAAATAATGCTGTGATGAATGACTTAAAAGCAATCTGGGATGATAAACTTCAGCAATTTTCATTGATGCATTATAGATGTGGACTGCCTTTGGTTTATTTTTAATTCGTTGCATTACTGGCGTTTCCTGTAAGTGTGTGTTCCCAGTAATTTCTTATGAAGCTTGCCTAAGTATATAAAAGAAATTAATAAAAATTTGACAAAAGCCTAAACCAATGTGATACCTAAATATATCGTTCCTGGGCAGATACTATCTATACAATTATTGCATATATTTTTGAGTTGTGTTTATTCAATCCATGAAATGAGAAGTAAACTTTCTAGTCTTTCATTTCCATAGCAGTCTGAGAGTTTTTAAATTACTTTGCTTGAATCGTGCTATTGGAGTTCTCTGCTGCTTCAACCATGTAAGCAGTCCAGCAGCATTTCTCTACAATCTGTTACCAATTCAGAGAAGTATGAGCACCCACATCCCTTGGGAGCGTCCTAGAGAGATACCTAATTGCCCAACAGCACGTTGTGTCCCTTTGTATGTGAAACACAGTGTGTATATATGTCTGTATAGATACTGCTGAAGGACCTTAGATAGTGGTACTTCGATATCCAAAATAAAATTAACATTTCTTTCACGTAAACGTTTTGTGTTTCGATCCTGGGTGAGTCTTACCACAAACTGCAGATCATGCAGGTACACATAGTCAACTTCAAAAGTTGACAGAATGGTTCATGCATGTATGAGTTACCATATACTACAGAAATCTTTATGAAACTTGTTTTGATGACCCACCTGTATGTGTGCTGATTACCGATCTGTAATCATTTTGCTGTTCCCTTAATAAACTGCTACCATAGCAACCTGATAGTACTGTGGAACAGCGTCCTCCCAGATCTAAGCCAACAACATGTACTCCGTTACAAAGCAGTGAAGATAATTGCATAAAAACTTTGTACAAGTCAGTGAAGTTCATCCGTTTTTCTATTCACTTAGAGATTGTCCTTACTGACTACTGCAGTACTAAAATTATGAGTTGTTAAATTACACGTTTTGCACTGTAGCTGTCTTTGTTCTTAGTGTTTATTTAACGTATAGAAGGCATTAATTAGAGTCCAGAAGTCCAGCTGAGAGCATCCCACTCTGCAGGCAAAGGGAGATGCCATTTTTGGAACCGAGCAGCAGTAATCTGAGAAGTGCTAAAAGGTATGGTTTTAGCATATCGGGTAAATATTGTTTTCTCACCTTCCCAGCTGCATTAAATTTCAGTTGCCAGTTTATTACCTCGCTGTGGATGTTTGTTAGAGTAAGAATTCAAGTCAGTGATTGTTCTGGAAAACGAAGCTTTTTCCATTCACGGAAGCTACTTTTTCTCCAAAAATTGAGGCTGGTGGTGGCAGACACATTAGGCCCAGCCACCTGAGCCATGATGCTGATCCGGAATATTCTTCATAATGCCACAGACACTATTCATGAATCTATATTTTATGTGCTTGTCGATCGCTTGACTATTCTGAGATCAGCGTCTAATATGAAATATATGATACTTTTTGACGAGAAAGTATTTCTTTCACTGTCTTTTGGAAGAGACCTGAGGAGGAGGGATATTTTGAAACAGTTTTTTCCAAGTGATTTGCATCTGCAAATTGAACCAAATTTTCAAGGAGTTCAGCTGCTATTTGTGCAGACCTAAAGGAACTGCCTGTATTTACAATTACTCAATAACTCTTCCAATAAATGAGATATGATGGCTACTTCATATTGCCACTTTCCAATATCTGTATTGGAGAAGTTGAATAATTAGCTCCTATGAATAGTAGGTCATTCTAACAGAGTCAGATTAACGGTTGAATTTGAAATTCTGTACCTAATGTGTAGTAGGTGCAGCCATTGAGGTTGCTCTAAATAAACAGTAACTATGTTAGCCTATACCTTCCTCAATATTTTATGCTAATACACAGTATTTAAAAATCTGTTACAAAATTGGCTATTTCTTGTAAGAATATGTAGGTGTCCCTCAACTTCAGCACAGAGCGTATCAAACTAAAGACCAAAATATCCTCGATCTATTATTTTAAAATAACAAACTCATAATGAATTTGCCTTGACACTAACATGGGGTGGAAAATATAATTGTAGGGTTCTTTAAAAGAGATGTTAACTTCTGCTTTGAATCTGTTCTGATAAGGAAAAAACAAACATAAACTTGTTTCATTCTTGTCTGGTTTTATGCAAGTTACTCCTTTCAGGTACTTCAGACAAAGCATGCTCCTAACTTCTGATATCATAGCCCTGCAAAGCAATCTTTTCACTTTGTACAGGAGGTGTGACATGAGCAGCTCTCTGGAAGCACAAAGTTACAAAATAATGCTAGTAAAATTAACTAATCTTTCGTTTCCATGGCTGTGACATGCGTGAGTGATGTTCCCTTGTGCTTCTCGTGTTTCCTTCTATTTGTGACTTCTGCTGTACATGTGCTTGTCATTGCTCACAGGTTATTCACACCAAACCTATTTAGAGGGTCTTTCCCACCCGTCCGATACTGAAATGGGATACCCCTGTTCTATTAAGATAAAGTCAGAGAAAAATGTGCAGTGGTTTCTGAGCTGGCTGTGCCAAAATAATTGTGATCTTGTGAACACTTGTAATAATTTTCTACAAGCACTCCATTGTAACCCAAAGAGTGAAATTGTGTTTTAAATAACCGTAATGGAGGTTGAAGGAGGAATGGCAAAATCTGGCATTATGTCATATATTCTTACACCTATGTGCACTGCACCTTGTGCCTGCTCTCCTAATGAGTTTTTCTTTACTTTCAAGTGTTTGTGGGTAGAGGGAGGTGGGGGCACATCTGCTAGAGGAACGGTAGGCTCAGAGTGGGAGTTATCATGCCCACACATACTGCTGCTGATCCTGCTTCATCCCACTAACTGCTGTATTTTCATTATAAGCTTGGATTCTGTTTCCCTCTTTATTACAAGGATGTTACAGTTCTTTATTCTTCACTGACAGCTGGCAACAGGTAATGCTGGCTGTTATTTTGTTCACTCTAGGCAAGCACATTCATTTCCAAGTATAACCATGTTTTGTTTGCTGTATTTTGTTCGTGGTGTGGTTGAATGCCATCCTTGGAAAGATGTGCATTGAGCTAGTATTGAATAAGTGGCTTGCCTTCGGCATTCATGAGTAAATTCTGTAGGTTTTGTTTCAAGCCTTTGACATGTCATCAAGTGTAAATCTATTCTAATGCCAAAATCCCTCTTGATGTCTGATGCCAATCAGTAGCTTTTCATCTTGAAAAAGGTGGTGAATAATTTGCCCCGTGGATATTACACAGATACCATATAAGGCAGGAAGCAAAGAGAGGGGAATCCCATACCCATTTTTTAAATTCAAATAATCATGTTCAACCAGTTTGCCTTCCTAAATACCATTGGTAGTCTGGTACATTTTCTCGCTTTCAAGTGAATATTGAATACTTGTCTAATTTGCATGTTTTCGATGTGTGGAAACAATATGCTCTTTCTGCTGCAGTATTTTATTTCATGAGCAGTAGCCAACATGCTGAAATATGTGAATGATATTACACTTGTTATTTTAATAGGAAGCTCAAATCTTTTAGCTCCTTCAGCTTCATTAGTGGGGTTTTTTTTAGAAAAAAAAGAATTACAAGGCATTTGCTATATGGGAAGGTCAACATTTTCTTTGTGAATGCGGTTTGCACCCATGATTTTGAATTTCAATGAACTGTAAGCCCAAAGAGTACTGAATTAAAGGCATAAAACACTGTAGTTCACGCAAGAGCTCAAAAGTATGTAATTTCTTTCCATAGAAAGGAGGCCTACTGAAAACCTAATGAATGTTTTTATATAGTTGAATGTCACTCATAAAGCTTATACCCGGAAGAAAGAAGCAAGCAGAGCTTTGTATTTGACTTTTCAGTCTGAAATGTTGCAAGATTTTAAGGTACATGGGGACTATTGTGATTATTTAATCTGACCTCCTGTGCTTTGTACAGTAATTCCTGCATCAGGGCAGATAAATTCTTCAGCTGTGGTGAACAGTTTGTACCGAGTTTGATTGGTTTAAGCTGCCACCTTATCCTAAATCTCGTGTTGGTAATATTAGTAATACCAATACTGTGAGGTGTTCTCCTTGTTATTTGTAATAATGTTGAACCTTTCACCCAAAGTTCCTCAAAACAGCTTGCTGCCTTAATTAAACTTTAAGATACCATTATTTTTAGATGACAAGTCATGTATATCATTTCCAATGTAGTAAGACTATAATTTAAACTCATAATCTTTTGGTTTAACTAATAAATCATAAAAGCTCTCATTAGCTGATTGACTAACCGGTGATGATTTGGGCTGAAAAATCTAATCATAATTATAGTAAGTTAATTTTGTCAGGTTTAAGAATTACTTTAAATTACGGTGAACCCAATCTGATATTTAAAGACATTTGCTACTTCAGTATTGGGGCTCAAGGTCTCACTCTACCATCTTCAGGCATGCCTCATTCCCCGGTGCTGTGTGTGTACAGACTGCCTGCCTGCATGGGAGATCCCAAAGAACTTTAACCCGCTCTGTTTGTGCAGGAAATCATCCAGGTATTATTTAATTGCAGCAGTCTTTCAGGAATGAAACACAATAGCTGTCCAAGCCCTCAAAACTAAAAGTTTATTTTGAAAAAATATAAAAATTATTTTATCCAAATAAAATATCTTTTATCATTAAAGTAGGCAAAGATTAATTATGTATCAAGGGTAGGATATTGCTAGGTCAGGGTTAGTAGCTGACCTCTTCAAAAATGGACTCTCTAATACCCCGTGACAGTTGAACTCTAAACCTTATATCTCATCTAAAAGGTCCAATGGTGGGACAGATAATCTGACCCCTAACTACTAAAAAGTAGCCAAATAAAATATTCTGTTTTCCATTCAGTTTTCTTCCCTGTGGTGAACTGTTCACCTGCTTTCAGTTAATGTCAAGATACTGTGAGTGTTTGTTACAGTTTTGGTGTCTCTATAAACAAACCGAGATGGATTTAGAATGAACTACTAGATTTCCTTGGTCTGGAAGGTGTTTCTGACTGTTTTACGAGGTTAGATTAAACTTAAAAATATATTAAACTAGTTCCCACCATCCCACCTTATAAAATAATTTGATAAATAACAGTCGTTACCTTTTTTTTAACTTTTTTTTAACATTTGATCATCAAATAGATCTACTTTCTTCAGCCCAAAGGTCAGATTTAAAATACGGGTTACAGCTTGCAACCAGGCTTGGGTTCTCAAAAGACCTCACCTTGCATTGCAAAGTGACTGTGGTGAAGCTGCCCTCGGGGAAAGCGAGCGTGGACATCATCTGAAACCTGGATGTACGTGTTTTGTTTGGATTCTTTAGTTTTCCCCGGAACCACTGCAGGAAAAGGGCATATGCTCTGAAAGCCCGTGGTCTCCAGGAACACCGCGCTGCTGCTGAAAACAATTATAGGGAATGGTTGCTGGGCAATCAGCCATCAAGTAAACTGAGATCCCTTAGCTTTCCCGTACTTATCTTGATTAATGATTTAGCTAGTCATAAAATACAGTGTATTTGTAATTTAGATAGAATACTTAATGTTTTTCAGGGGAAATAAAAAATGTGTCTCATCTGTAAAAGCCTTTCTTCTGGTTGAAAGAGGCTGTAATTAACATCATAAATAAAATCAAATTGATATAAATCTCTAGTATGTTTTAATGGCAAAACCTTTCACGTTTACCATAACAAATAATACAGAAAGCATCAAACATGTCATCATTTGCAGTACTTTCAGCTGATACTTTATGAATATATTTTTTAAAAGAACCAGTTACCTACTTCTCAGTTCTTTGTTTTCAGCAATAGCAAGGTCTGATCTAACTTTGGTTAGCACTCACAGGCACAAGGTTGGGTCTGAGATACAGATGCAGCTCAAAAAATCACAATTATCCTGGTACAGGAAATATTTCTCAAATTTATTTTCTTTGGTTTAGCCACGTGTTATCTAAGTATTGTCTTTTTAAGAGCAGAATATGGAGCAGCTTCTGTCAAACTGAGCAGGGACGTTCTTTCAAAGCGAATGGCGGTATACCGAGGTGACGCCATTGGTATTCCGTTTGAACCAGTGTGAAAGGCACAGCCAAAACTATCTTCACCAGGGTCTATAAACGTACTAAAAGACGGAAGGATGGCAACCACACACACGAGACACAAATTGCCTTCCAAGTGTCCGTGTATATTTTCCCACAAAAATATGAAAGTGACATTCATTCACAATGTCAGAAGAACATTATTTTTATGCTTTGCTTCTACAGGCTTAACACATGCACTAACTTCTTTATGATTTGTTCTATCTTAGGGCTATTTTCAGCGTAATCTTTTTATGGGGCTATATTATGTATAAAAATATAGTTTTCTTGACACAAAACGTATGTTCATAGGACCATAAAAATGCTCCTTCTTTTGGGTGCCCAGGACTATTAATAATGTCTAAATTATGAAAAAAGGCAAAACATTGTATTTCAGAGTTGGGAAGAGAGCCTCAACGTTACCTCTTTTTTTAAATTACTCTTTCTTCTTCAGAGTCAGTCAAAGAACAAAGTTTAGCTAGTGCTTAGCTTAGCTAGCCTAGTTTAGCTGGATGCATTTGTACCATCATGAGAAAGCTACACCTACCCAATGCAGATCCGTGTATATATGTGTCCATCTGTCTGTATAGACTCTTTTTATAACCTTCAGAAAAAAGTATATTAGCTCCTTCAAATTATGCAGTGTAGGTCTTTTACACACTTATGGGAATTTGCTGTTTATTTATCTACTTCCTGAAATGTCAGATGTTTTGTAAACACGTTTTAAGACAAAGTCTTCCTTGTGAAATAATGGCACCTGAAGTGGACAATATGCTGGAAAAAAAATGAGAAAATGGGAAATAACCAAAAGATCAAGTAGGCATTGATTTCCGTATTTTCTTAATAATTTTTTTCCACAGTTAAGTGCTATGTTATCACTAATAAGTTTAAAAATCCTTAACGATTAATTCATTCCATCCTATACAGAGGATATTTATTGAGCACTTGAAAAACCAGAATATTTCATTTACTGAGTATATAACAAGCTTCAGAACGGGTAGTAGTAGCATTGAATTTGAAGATCAGTGAAGAGCAATTTTTTTTTGTCACAAGTTGAGTTCTGCCTTTGATTTTCTATTGTATAACACTGAGAACCAGAAGAAACGCACATTTTAGTATTATACTCTCCCCATAATTTCGTATAAGAAGTTTTTCATTTGACGTGCATCAAATAAGATCTGTTACTATTTAGGAATCTTGTTGTTTAATGTTTTTACTTTTCTCCCTTATTAACCAAAGCAGTTGGACAAGATTGTTCCAGCTTGAGAGGAAGAGTCGGTTACTAAGTCAGGAGTTTCTTGGTAGTCTTGTTTAACTGATAACAAAATAACACTTGTATTCAAAATGACACTTAATTCTCCTTTTCAGATTTAAAAAAAAAAAAAAAAAAAAAAAAAAAAAAAAAAAAAAAAAAAAAATCCTGTGCCTTCTTTATAAGTACATTGGTTTTGGTTTGTGTCTAAGGAACACCTGAATCCTCTGCTCTTTTGCCTCCTGAGGTACCACATCAAGACTGCTCATATCTCCCTGCTTATACTGAAAAGGGAGTGTTACTTAATGACCATTTAATTAATACTTTATTCAATTAACATGATCTAGGAAACAGACAACAAAAGCTCTGCTGAGCTATTTGGTGTTAAGGATTGTGTACTTGAAGAAATCGCAGAGAAACGGAATTTATTCATTAGCTTTTGAGTCAGTGGTGCAGCCGCAGAAGCTGTTTCATCCTGCCTCAGTGATTCCTCCACCCCATTTCCTAGCGATGAGGCCCAGTGCTGTTGGGAGACTTCTCCTCTCGGCTGGGTGAGCTACCTCTCCCTCTGCTAGCTGCTTTGGGTCCATGGCCTGCCCCAGCTCCTGCCACAGGCATACGAGTCTCGGTGAGGGTCCCTCCATCGCCGGGAGAATCTGCCCTTCATGGCACTTGTATTGGCTGCTTGTGCAAAAGGTGGTGCCCGGTGCGGCGGTGACTCCGGCAGACGTACCGCTGGCCA
>NW_010412621.1:38193-44762 GCF_000710305.1 Buceros rhinoceros silvestris | reverse complement strand
GTGCCCCCTCCAGCCTTACCGCTGGCCACTCCTCCCAACAGCGAGGTGTTTGCGAGAGCTGGCCACGCGTGCGAGGGCTTAGCGCCTCTTTCCTGTTCGGTTTGTCAATGCGCGGTTTATAATATATGAACTTAGTAAAAGCGATTTTAAGGAAGAAGGGCTGCAGGCTGGTTTTTAAAGCGTGTTTGTTTGTATATAGAGATCAGTGTAGGGAGAATGATAAATGTTTTCAAATACTTGAATGTTGTTTTTACCATAGCAGTTTATGAATGAAGAGAAAGCATACCATAAATTAAACTCCTACATGTACACTACTAAAATTCTCTCCTTGCAGAGCTTTCTTCTGGTTTAAGCATCCTCAAAAATGTCTTGAAAGTCTGCAAATAAAACAACATTCTTTAACAAGAATTAAATTGCAACAGGCAAAGAAAATTATTTTAAATAATACTGTTCATGTTCATAGTCTTAGAGAAATGGTATCTGAAACTGATGTCTTCACAGAAAGCATTTTCTGCGCCCTGTAGTGTCCAAATGCAAAACCAAAATAATCATTTGATTTGAAACGTGAACCAGTAAATAATCCATAGCTATATTTCTGCTGGCTTCGTCAAATTTCCTATTAGTTCTTTTGATTACATCCGTCTTTTTTTCTCATATGTTACACTTGAAGAAAAAGCAAATTAAACCAAGTCCTTTCCTTGAGCATAAACTAGTAGTATTGTTCCTGTCTGTCGCTCAGTATGAGAAATTAATAACTTCTGCCATTAGAGTGACTTTCAACTAATTGCTCAGCAGAAATTTCTGTGCAGGCTGAAGGCCACAAGTTAGCTTTGTGTCATACAGATTAGATGTTTCCTGGAAAAAGAGGGAAAATACTGCCAAAAAGGCAAAATTAATCTTGGTTTTGTGCCTTATTTCCTGTATTTAAAAAAACTCACATTTTATTACAAGTGCATAGAAAATATTGAATTGGACAAAGTAATAATAAAGTCATTTTGGTTAGCAACAGGAAGACAGTATTATCATTTCTGATGTTCAGGATCATATTTTTGAGGTTCAGCTTCATGGGTGCTGACTCCAGCTTTATGATTTGTGCTTATTTTCCCTTTTTACCTCTTCATGGTAGTTTCCTCTTCTTACCTAAGAGCCCAATATCTGTTGATTTTTTACTGTTTTCAGATGTCCTGTGAAGGTGGATTTTCTTGGAGAAAGAGGCTGTTCTTTTTGAACTGTCGGGCTTCCTCTTTCTTGTCCCATCCTGTAGATACCTACTGATACATCAGAATAGACCTTGAGGTCCCAACATGGCACTGACATCTCCAAGCACAGCTCCTCACTTTTAGATCTTCTTGAGCCCAGTCGATGGCTTTCTTCTGCCATCAATGATCACTTTCGTTAAGAGTCTAAAATTTTTAGATCTGTTTAATGTCGGTGTCTATTTTCAAGTGATTGATCCATACTAAAAAGGTGTAAAGGAGCAAGAGTTATAGCCGTCACTGACTCTGAAAATGCAAAGGCAGAAGAGCAGGTAAATTAAAGATTACTGTGTAGTTGTTTGGGGTTAATAAGAATACACAACTCTTGGCAGCATATTTACTGTGCTTTTCTTTTTCCTTCAGTTTTCTTGTGACTTGTTTATGAGTGTAACTTGGGAATGGGAGTTTTAACCAAAATACAGTATCAACTAATTTAAAAGAATGAAACCTATAGCACATTATGTGGGGAGGTGTTTTGGCTAGCTAAGCAGTAATATAGTATTTTTTTGAAACAGTTGGTTTCATAATGTGTTCTCCATAACTTGGAGTTATCTGGCTTCTAAGCTGTTCTGTCTAGCAGTGGAGAAAAAGGAAAGATACTGACCCAAGATAAGCATGTGAGAACTTTCTCAGGTTAGAAGCTCCAGCATGGGGCAGTGCATGCCCTACTTAGCCATGTCTCACTGGCTGTGTGATAAGACTGTTTTAGGCTCTTCATGACTCACTACTCACTTTTTCAAAGCTTCAGATATTTATGTTAAACCAAGAGGGAGAAAAAGTCCTACGTAATTAGTTATGTTTACTTGATTAATAATTTTATTCATATACTAAGTGAAAAGTTCTGTTTACTTTGATTAATAATTTTACCTGTATACTTAATGAAAGTATTTTGCCTTAAGTGACATAGCTTGAGCAAAATATTTCCTTTTTCATGTCCAATTTGTTTAACTTCTATTAAAAAGGATGTTCTTTTTCCAGCAGTTAGTTCAATTCTTGATTTTGCAGGTCCTAATAAGAAAGTGCCACATACTGCTGGAGCCTGCGCGCTGACTAGCATAGCTTATTTTGCAAAAAATAGTAAGTTAGAATTTCTTCCCTGGACTCGGCTATTTAGCAAGGGTTGTGTCAAAGTTTCTGAAGAAGTCCAGGGCTAGAACGCAAAGCAGGAAGGAGAGGATGACCTGGGTTTCTGATGCTAATACGTAGTTGGAAGGTTAACTTTTTTTAACCCGGTGTTCTGTATAGGACCTGGCAGTTATTTTTAAAGTGACAGATTTTTGGCAACTACCTGATGTTTCAGAGGCCATAACATATAATAACAGTAAGAGGGAAGGAATGATTCTCTCAGAAGCGGGATTTTCTAATAAACTTAAGTAAAATAAATAAGCTGTTTGCTTCAGTAAAACTAGTTTAGATTCCAAAATCAGGCTCTTGGTTACTATGTGGTACTTGTGAAAATATTCTTCTCTTTTGTTTTTATTATACTTGAGTTGATATATTCTTGAATGGAGTCCAATCCTTCCAGCAAAGGTGTTTTCCTGGTGAACTTTTGGGTGCAAGCTGTATTTTCCCAGAGTAACTCATCTAGCTTGTAACAGTAAATGGCTTCATAGAATTTACAGAGCTGCCTTTAAAAATAGAAAAGTTAAGCCTTGGCATTACCCAAGCAGCTTTTAGGGTTGCAAAGAGAATACAAATACGTTCTGTAACTCTCACAGCTTGGCCGCGTTGAACTGTGTGCACACGGTAGGTTGCATAGACCTTTAGAATTTTAGATTTGCATATAAGTAGGAAATGAATGCATCATCCAAAATGTATTGTGCATTATAATTGCACCGTGGTTAGTTCACATTAAGTTTCAATTAGACAAGAATGTGACAGGACCATTTAATTAGTCGATAAATACCTGTTGCTGGAAGTTGACAACCTGGAAAGTAGTCTGCTTTGGCGGTTGGTGTCCAGCACAAGTTCTGTCAGGCAGTGTGTGTCATTAGATGTTGTGCAAGACCTCACCTTAAACCAGAACACTGAAGAGCAAATGGTTTTAACTTTGATTCTCACTCTGCCGTTAACAATATGTTGACAAGAAGGGTGGAATTTTTTAACAAGAAAAAGTAAAATTTTCAAAGTTTTAAGTAACAAGCAATCTGTGTTGTCTATGTCCTATTATGTAACATATCCAACTGTCTTTTTCCCCCACATACAACGCGTGATATGCTTAGGATTTAATCACCCAAAGTTGTTAAGTAGGAATTAATTAGAAGTGTGTAATGATGTGTTTCTTAGAAATACTGTGGTTAAAATCCAACTTTAATAATACAATGGCATCAAAAGATTTTTATTCATTTTACTTATATTTGTTTTTTAAAAAAATAAAATACTGGGGTTTAAAACTACATTGCATTAATTTGGATAATTACATTTTCCCTCTGAAGAACTGTTAGTGCCTGCCTGTTTTCCATCCTGCGTGTATGTAATTACAGTCATATGGAATAAGTTAGAAACACGTGACCTCTTCAGAAGTAAGGGTTTTGTAACAGATCTTGATTCTTAAATCTGTGCTTTCTCAGTTCGTGAGTAGTGGGAACTCCCCTAGGTAAAATTTTCAAAAATAAGCATTGACTGTAACTGTCTTTTCCTTTTTTGTTTGTATTTGTTGAAGAGCTACCCTGGTATCTGTTTAAAGACACATGCTATAACTGCGGTATTTAATGTTGAAATATATTGTCATTGTGCTTCGTGGGTTTGCGACAATAAGTTATAACTGTGGTTCTGCTGTTTGGGGGTTTTATGAGTGGAGATGCCTGCGCCTCACGGGCTTTGTGTGCAGTGGCTTGTACCTTTTGCAGATGCTCTTTCGAAGTGCTGATCTCTAGTGGGGAGTTTTTGCCCGTGTTGCCCTATTCCTCTTAGGTAAGCAGTCTTGTGACTTAAGGAGGTGGACCGTGTGTGTTGTAAGAACCTTGGGGAGGTGCTGGTGGTATTCAGGAGGAGTATGACAGTGCTGGGGGTGAGATAGACTCAGCTTTAACAAGTCCTAGAAAACCTTCCTCTGGTTAGAACTGTCTGAAGCCAGGGCAGCAGTTCTGAGTTGACTCCACATCGAGTCCACCTGTTCTGGAAGAGGCCATTGCCATGGCTCTTACTGGCCCTAGAATGGAAGAAAGAAAGTAGCAGAGGAGGAAGAGGCAAGGCCTGAAATTGCTTGAAACTCTCCGTTATTTGCGGAGTTGCTGTGCCTATTAGGATTTTGAACTTGGGAATTCATGCAGCCTTCACTGGAGTGATCTTTTTTTGCCCTACAGACAAGGACATAGATAAGCTACTTCATCCTCTCCTCTTCATCAGACCCCCTGTGCAGAAGCTGAGGAATAGGACATGAGGAAGAATTTGGCTGTTTTCCTTAAGTGCCTTGAAGGATATTTTAAGGAGTGTGTAGCAGCATTACATTTATAAAGGGGGAGTTGGAGGACTAAGAGGTCAGCAAATGAGGATGTATTGGAATGAAATTACTACATACAGAATTTAACATTACAGTGAAAATAATGGAATGTCATCCATGTTCACAGTGAAAGTATTAACTTAGAGCTGAAGAAATCTCATGAAGACGAAGGAGAAACAGTTAGACAATTAGAAATAAAAAGCTGAGACTTAGACTAGTAGCAATGAAGTGCTCCTATGGAAGCCACATGCAGAAGATTAATTTGTTTTCAGAAGAAAACATGACAAATAGTGTATCATAAACCAAGCAAAAAACACATCAGCTGTCAGTTGCACGTGGAGAAAATCCTTTCCTGCATTTATTCTTGCAGCTGAAATCCAGAGTTAGTTCAGGAGACTGTTTCTAAGACTTTTCTAGATTTCTGTTGCTATAGTAAAATCTATTTTTTGTTTCTGATGAAACTGGCAGCCAACTTCCTCATAGAAAACACATCCCATAAATGAACATGGGATTAAGCCACTGATAAGTAACACCAAGGTATTTCTTTGGCCTTCCCTGCCCTTTGCTGAGTTGGATCAGAAGATCTGACAAAAAGGAAAGGTATTGTCCTGGTAACAATCACTTCCACTCATGTTACAGAAAACTCCGAAGAGCAATACACCTACTTTCCTAGCAATAAGCTCTTTTTAAAAGACTCATGCAATTTTCCCCATAATACCGACAATTCTAGTTGAATTAATTAATATCCTGCTCATATTTTTCTACGTCCTTGTTCTTCTACCAGTAAGAGACATTTCTACATTTAAAGTATTCCCTTGCCATGGTATACAACCATGTCTGCCTGACTTGCTTAACTTGATGCCTAAATGTCAGCTGAAACTATTTATAAGGGATCCAAATATAAGTGTTACCTAGTTCATATGATACAAGATTTTCCTTGTCAAGTAACCAGCATCTTTGTCAAGGACAAAGAAATGTTAAATCAAATCTCAGTTATCTCAGATTCTTTCTTTTCCAAAAGGTCTGTATGGCTGCTGAATCCTCTACAGATTTTTCTTAAATCACCATTGCCGTATCCAAATTTAGCCTGTTGTGTGAAATTTATTTATAGAGTGAACTAACACAAAACGGTTGTTCTCACCATTTTACCAACATTTTCTGTTCCATTGGATTTAGATGTATTGATTATTATGTGTGTTTTGCAAAGTACCTGTGTTTTTTAAGATGAAAGAATGTCAGGTTCTCAATGTTTTTCACAACCCACTTTTTCCTGTTTGATTCTGTTGATTCTGTAATTTTGTAATTCTTTTCTTTTTTCCTTTTTTTGCAAGTTGGCAGCATTCTTTATTTAATTAATTCTTTATTTGGTTTTTTCTTTAGTATTTCTTTCTTTATCATTCGTTCCCCAGTGTTTGAGAGTATTTTATCTACGCTATTCTGTGATTGCTTAACTCAATAACATAATGCTTGAATATATTGCTAATCACTAGACTCTCATCACTTTTGGGTTAATCCAGTTTGGGGCTAGATCCTCCCTTGCTACAGAAAACCCTCCAGAAGAGGTAGTGCGGAAGGAAAACGAGAGTTGACAAGGAAGTGCATGAACCTGACCTTCAAATATTTCAAAGTTCTCACCCCCTTGGTTGCGAATGGTTCAGAGGTGCGCTGAGCAGGGAAGTAGCTGCGCCTCAGCTTCGCAGATTTTGCGGGTCTCTGATATTGAAAAGATTTTGTCCTACTTTGAAACAATCTTGCTTCACTTCTGATTAGAGAGTTTCTTCAGGTCATGGGCTGTTCGCAGGCTCTCTGAGCACATTAACACCTGCCAATGAGCCAATGTGCGGTATTGATGCTGAGCCAGCATTAATTCC
>NW_010412621.1:30693-33193 GCF_000710305.1 Buceros rhinoceros silvestris | reverse complement strand
TTATAAAGAAGATGATGTAACGGGTTGGTGTTCTCAGGTGAAAAGGACCGTACACAAGATACCAGGTAGTCTCAGGTACAGAGAAGTTTGTCAACTAGTACAAAATAGCTGCTGTAATAGAAATGACTGTAAGCTGATAATCAAACACCATCTCCAAAATGTATTCTTGTGGAGGATATAGAGTGTTTCCGAAGGTGCAGTGGCCTTAGAAGAGCCGTAGAATCGTTTCTCCTGAATTCACTGGATTGCGTGCTACAGTTACTGTTAGTTATTGGAGGATACCATTAATTAGCTGAGTTGGATTGGATTACCTGGTTTGCTGGGAAAGACAGCCTTATTAGAAAGGTCGGTAATTTATACAACTACAGAAATTCTTTTGTTCAGCCCAGGAATGACCTAGTTTTGCCTTTTGTTGTATATCTCCATGAAACTCAGAGCTGCAGAAAGTAGGGCAGAAGATACCAGTGAGACGTTTGCCCAAGTAATGCGGTCAGTTGCTCGTAGGTTATGAACAATGTTCTTGTTCAAGGAACCAGTTATGAAGCTAAAGTACGGCCGAGTGAGAGAGCATGTGTGCAAGCACGATAAACTGTTAAGAACAGATACTCCTATAAAAGGATTGACTTACAGTTTGGCTGAGTTTTCATCTGATATTATTATTGGTGTGCAGATATCTTAAATTGATTGTCTCATGGTGTTGAATAAACTCATTGTAGTCTGGTATTGAGACGGGTTGTAGACTGTGGAAGTGATAGTGAAGGATGAAAAAAATATTTTTTGTAATTATAGCAAACCAAACCGTTTCATATTCTTCCACTGCGTATTTTGAAGTGAAAACCTCTTTGTTTTCTATGTCTCTTGTCAAAAATATGAAGCTTTAATATGTCAGTGCTGTCTATTCAAATGGAAAGAACCATTTAGATATTTTTTTCCTTTAGAGCCTCATCTTTTTCCAGTGCTGTAGCTGTTCCCCCTGGCAAGTTCCAGCTACATTCAAAATATTCAAATAAGATTGTCTGATAAGGTTGCCTGGTCTCTTAGGTTTTTACTTAATGATAGGAAGAAATGCTTAAATAGTATTTAGAAGAAATAATTGTACAGGGAGTACAAAATATGTTTCTTACCGGTGTTTCTCCCCTCCCTCCAACCTGTTTTCATGCTATGGGTCAGGACTTAACAGCTTTCAAGAGTGTTTGGCTGAATAGCAGCAGCCTTCTAAATCCCAAATCAAGTGCTCTTCAAAGCACCTTACTTCTCTTGAGATGAAAACTTGAGGCAGGTTTTTCTATCTGGCCTATTCATCAAGTATCGTCTACTGAGTTGTTGGCATTTCTAAACACTAAAGGGATTTTAAAGATCTTATTGCTCTAAAGAGACTTACTTGTAGTAGGGAATAAAGAAGTGAAATGAAAAAAATACTGACTCGTGAAAAGTACAAAACTAAATAACTGCTAGATACAGCTGAAAGTAAAGAACTATAATTTGATGCAGGAATCCGCTCAAATGTTCAGCCCTACCCCCAACCTCAGGATAAATAGTAATGTTTATTTTAATCTCAATTAGTCACAAAAGTCTTGCATTTAACCTGATACCAGTTTCTGTCATTCATATTTGTTAGTTTACACTGAGCCCTGCTGTCTTAGGTGGAGTCACTTAGAAAGGAATTAGCATGACCTGTCTTTTAACCTTTCCCCAGCAACTTATTCTTCTGTGCTTAAACTTCCTTCAAAGCACTGGTTTACCACAACGTGACTGCTTGATCACCAGTGCCATTTTTTTTTTGTGTGATCAATATCAATCACTGAGGAAAAATATGCCACAGTATTTTTCATACCGAAACAGGTTGATCCAATATTGCAGATACTAAATTAGACTTCAGTGGTTTCTGAAGTCTAATATCATTTGGTGGTAATCCTGACTACCAAAGGCTTTGTTAGGTGGAGTTTTAAACTGTAGCCATCATGAGTCATGGGGGATTAGTACTGAAAATAAGAGGTATTAAAATATGATTTATATGATGTCTACATCCTTACCTGGGAGTTACAGGAACTGAACACACTTCCTGTATCAGTGCCAGGCTTTGAGGTGAGAAGACAATGATAGCAGAAGTATATTTTTCTTCTTTTCTGACCTGGTGTTTGCCTTAGCGTGGAGCATCTGACAGCGGCATTTCCCATTGCAAGGCTTGCTTCCAGCTTGTGAAAAGCTGCAAACATAAACAGGCTGCTCATCTGTTTAGCAGCCTCGGTTTGTAAACACGCAGTATTTTGTAAACCAGCAATACATTCATCTATCTAAATGATAGTTGCTTTTAAAACAGAGATTAGTAATAATAGTTTGAACTTACAGAGCACTTTTTCATTTCTCTAGCACTGTTTGAACGTGATTGAATAATTTGTTTCTCTGCAAATAACAATCCCGCAAGGCAGACTCAGAAAATACCTGTAGCAGAGAAGAACTTGTCCATGCATGAAAAGCAAAATTATTAAAAAAAAAAAGG
>NW_010412621.1:28064-30631 GCF_000710305.1 Buceros rhinoceros silvestris | reverse complement strand
CACATAAAAAAAAAGAGGGAGGGGGGGGGGCAGGAGATAAAAAGCTCCGGAAAATTAGTCTGCTTCAAAAAGCTATTAAATTGTTCCTGTCCCTGAAGCTTTACAAATGTGCTAATTGTTGTGTTCTGGTCATGTAATATGTTTCTGCACAAAGTTAAGGCGCTTTCCTGCTGCCGAAGCCCTTGTGCTGTCTGGGGGAGGGACTGGCGGGCCGTGTAACTCGGGGTAATGAATCTTCCCTTTGGGCAGCGCATGCTTCAGGTCTGAACGCCCAGAAATGCTTCACAGATGTGCGGGGCTGCCTAGCAATGGACATTTTTCTAATTCTAGCTGACCTAAAAAAGTAAATAGACTACTGAGCATAGGGCTACTCCCGGGATAAAACAATCTCCCCCCAGCTAGCATTTACATTTTGCCCCCTACACGCTCCTTATTCATAACTAGTGACTTGCCAAACCTGAGACACTGGTCTGTTGAAATGGAGGTGTTCAGGGACGCATCGTATGGGTGCTTTGCATCGTGTAGTCGAATGTAGAACAATACAGCTTACCCTGTCTCCGTGCTTTCCAGAGCGATGCCATGGGCCTTGGAGAGGGTCTGTAGGTAGGCGCGTTGGCCAGCACCAGTAACACATATGCAGGCATAAATAACGTGTGCATTGGCGTGTACAGTTACATACTGCGTTTGTACGCACAACTCCTGCAGCTGAGCTATGGGAGGAAAACGGCATTGTCAATACATACAAGATCTAGAAAAAAACCACTGATGCAGTGTTGGGGCAGCCCACAGCTGAGCTGACCCGGAGTCTGAGAGCGGCTCCCGTTGTCTCCCGTTCTTAGGAAAGCACTCCATTAAACTCTAGATTTCATAGGATCTATAGAGACTGCATTCTTGAACTCGATGGAAGCTTGTAGGCAATGTGTGTTTTAGCAGTAGCTGGCAGAACTGTTCTGTTCAGAAGTCTGTTTGCATTTCTGTTGTCTCTCTTTTTTGAGGTGGCAAATCAGGCATTGAAATGCACTTGTAATGGAGACTTGCCAGCGCGAGTTACCTGTCCTGGAGCATAACCTTTCTGTGAAGCATTGAAGTCTATCAGGTCAATTTTGTCAAGAAGCAGAATACATTTTCCCAGTTATTTGTGTGATGCATACTCTCAGATAAAATGGTGGTTTTTAAATGAGTGTATTAATGACTTCTCTGAAATGTGAATAAAATATATTTAAACGGAGACAGAAGTTTGATAGATTCCAGTGAACTTTAACAAATAGCTTTGGATGTGAACTCTAATACTTGGTTTGTTTTCCAACTTAGCTGAAATTTTAGAGGCTGACAGTAACACTGTAATATGTTGGACCTCCTAGAACAGATGCTTCTGGCTCTGAATGCTTTTTTTCCTTCCTCCTCACATACATAGCTTTTGTTTGTACACACAGTGTCTTGGACACTTCTCAGGCTTCCCAGTAGAGAGACCCAAGTTGTTGTAGAGCAGCACAGGCACCACTAGCAACTCTGGAACGTTTCCAGTGAGCCATCTGTGGTTTGATACGAAATCTGTATTTTGTGGCATGTTGCAATGTCATTCAAAGAAAGAGGAGATACAGTGGAGGCGCTGACTCAGTGAGAAGCTTCATATCGTTGTAGGGTTGAATTCTTCTCCTTGACCTTTTAATGTCTAAGTTAAGAATTTAGTTTAAGCTGGTCATCCAGGTTTTGTGAATAATCTGCAGAGATGGGCAAGCAAGGATGATTTGTCTCATCCGAAGTGTAGAATATAGGTTAGACTGAATGGCTGACTTGTAGACAGCTGCAATTAGGTTGAAAGAATCCATCAGGGGAAAGAAGGTGACATTAACATTAGCATCCATCCAGACTATCCTGAGAGCCCTAAAATTATTCAGGCTTGCATCATGGGTCCCACGTTCCTTTTACGTAAGCTCAGGGTGGAGAAATCCAGCAAAAATAATAGACCTGCAGGAGAAACGTTAGTCTGCTTGCTTTGGACATAGTTGATACCATCAGACTCATGAACTATTGTTTGAATTTAGGACAGTATTTCTCTTCAGCCCTTTGTCACTGAATTTCTTCCCCTGTGCCTGTTCGATGTCACTTGCTGTTCTATGCAATATTTTCTCAGTTAAAAGGAAAAAAAAAAAGAAGTTTTGGCATTGTGACGGTATTTATATACTATGGCATTTTCCCTTCTGACTGGATGTTTTATCTTCCACTTCTTCCTCTTTCCCCACTTTGTGTATTCAGACTGTAAACTCTTCAGGACAGAGACAGTCTGTTGATAGGTGTTCGCTAAGTGCTGGATCAGTATTACAATAGTGTGATGCGTAAGTATTTCCTACAGTTCTGGTTGCAAGATTCCGATGTATTTCTCTGAATTTTGGATCAGACGAGCTGTTGAACAGCTGTAGTCCTTGGATAGCTTATAACCATCATTAATTAATCCAGCCCCCTTTATAACATGGGGAGCTTCTTCATTATGCAGGGAGTACAGTTATCACATGAAGCAGGTCTGTTACTCGTGAATTAGAGCACCCCGTGGTGCCAAACACTCGGCA
>NW_010412621.1:22428-27949 GCF_000710305.1 Buceros rhinoceros silvestris | reverse complement strand
TCAAGCCTCAGAGAAGGTACATCTCACTGACGTTGTCTTTCTCTTGTGTCCTTTCACATGTAGCAGGTCATCTTTAGCACATCTTGGAGCTTTTCTCTGGAATTACAGAGTTTGTTCAGGCAGCTGTCTGTCATTTCCTTTCCTGTCACTGAGAAGTAGTGGCTAATGCTGCACATGCAAAAACCCACCCATCTCTACCCATGCGTCACTGGGAGTTCTTCAGCAATCTGAAATACCCTGGGGATTCCTTCTAGACAAACGTACAAATTGAATTTTATTGCTATAAATACCTCTGAAAGATTTTCACTTTTCAGTAGCCAGTGTTTAAATAAACCAGGTGTTAAATTCAGACTCAGGAATTCAGATTTTAAGCGCTTTGCATAGTTTTCTGTTCGCAGAACAGAAACAAAGCCGTGCAGCATAGCCAAACCAATCAGCAGAGTTTGAACCGAGTTCTCCTAGATATTACCACGTCACTTCTGCAAAGCAGATACGCTGGAAACAGCTGAAGAGCTACATATTAAGATTCACCGTTCTGAAACTTAAAAGAGCTTTTACAAAATCTGTCACAAAAGGAAGAGGGTTTATTAATCATTCTTATTTTTGCCAGGTGTCTTTAAAGTCACTGTTTAAGTAATCTCTCTGAAGTATTGGAAACCCGCAACAAAACACAACTGTCCTGCAAATGAAGAGAAAATGAGAATTACCCGGGTATTATTTTACATTCTGTAAGTGATGGAAAAGTGTGTTCAAGTATTTTAAGTGTTATTAGCTATATATAAAAAGTTAATTTCCTGTTAGCAATGTGTCCCTTAGCAGACAGACAAGGATACGTAGGTAGATGTATATCTATAAGGTATTCTTAGTAGAAGCCTTCTCTCAACACCTGATGTTAATAATAATTAATTTTGACGGCTCAGATTACGCTTCAACTTAAAAAAAAAAGAAATAGTAAATGCGTATGGAAGATGTGCTTATTTTAACATGGATCGATATAGTTGTGATTAGTTATGAGTCAATCACAGTTACGTGAAAAGTAGAAAAATTTAGAATGCTCTTTTAAAAAGACAAGTCTTTTGTCTTTATAACAACTTTAGAAAATGTATCCATTGCTGTGATTTAAAAATGGTAATGTAGCATCTGCGAATACAGCAGAACAAGAAGAAACTGAGTTCATATCTCTTATACAGAAAAATAGTTGCCAACTGGTTTGCCTCCTGAGTTTGTTAAAATATTGAGAAAATTGTAACATGAAGAGGAAAATAAGATATTTTTAGTTTAAAAATAATTTGCCTGAGACCTAAATGCAGTTATGAGAGGAGAGTTTGGCACCATTCTGTCCACAAGATAAATATTCTAGATTGTGAGACACTATCACCATTTGTGAACCAAATTTCAGGACTGTCATATGATTTCTGCCCGGTATGGGTCTAGGCCGGTTGGAATGACTTGGTAGTCTTTGCTGTGAGAGCTCATAATGTCTTCAGTGGTAAAGGGTTTACTGTTCTGTCACTGAGAAGTGAACTTACATTAACTCGGAAGTATTTTTAGGGTTTGTGGCATTAATTAGAATTTTATATCTTTTCACAGAGCTATTGTCAGATTTGTTTGTGAGTTTTACAAAGTGATGTCAACATAAGTGGTATGTCTCTCCAGTAGACTATATATCATATAAAATATAATTAATTTCATCTTAATACAGTTACCTAGTCTCTCAGTTTGCAAACTTGGCAAGAGAAGAGGCCAAAACTTAGTCACTTCCACGTCAAATATTGGAACAAGCTCTTCTTTCTAGAAGGAATTTACCTTTCATATCTGCACATCTTTGTGTTGATATTAGACCCAAAGGTAGGAATTTGGTTTTGCTGAGAAGACCAGTTACTTTGCTTGATGGTAACCTCTTAAGAAAGCAAGAGAGTCATTGCCTGGCAAGGCTAAGATGCTCCTGAAACGCGTATCTCTGAAGGAGTTTGTAACCATTTGGCGTCTACCTCAGAAATTATAGATGCAACCCGTGGGGTTGTCAGCCTGTTCGTTCAGGACCTCATTAACCACGTGAACAGGCATCCGGCAATGGCCTTGAAGCTGTGGCTTGGGGCCCTGCAGAGAATCAGTGCCACATGCTGCCATTGCCATGAAGGCATAAACAACGTCCCAGCCGCCACCGTTAATTCCTTCCCCACTGCCCAACTAAGAAGAGCAAAGCAGGTCCAGTGATGGTCACCAGGATCAACCACCAGTCCTGATGACTGCCAGACAGATCCGTAATTACGAGGCAAGTCCACCGTCAAGTTTAGAAGCCAGGGCATCAGGTGAGGGTCCTACCCGCATCAGCAAGCGTCGTGGTCGAGCCCTGGAACAGAGGTAGTGCAGGAAAATGGCCAGAGCCCGAGCAGAGTGCAGCTTCCCAGCAAAGAGGGGAGCACCTGGCAGGGCTTCGCCAGCTGCCTCTTGCAGAGCTCCTTCTCACCTGTCAGCCCAGTTCGGGGGTGCACAGCTGCACTGTATCACAGCTGGCCGTGAGCACTGGCAGCTAGGGCCTCCCGTCTGGGACAGTCTTCCTCACTGCAAAGATAAAGAGGCAGCTCGTTGGCAGTGGAGGGATTTGGCATCCCTCCCCTGGCTCCCGCTTTTCTTAAGATGCAAGTCGCATGTGTTCTTTTCCAAAGGCCTCCATGTCCTTTTCCCCAGCCTGCCTGTGAGATCGTAGTCGTTATCAAGAAGTCTTATTTCCAGTCAGGTTATGGTGACAATCACTTGATAGTTTGATCATTTTCAAGCAAGTAACGAGTTCTTCACTCTAAGAGGAGACCTGCATTACTCACCTCCTGCCAATTTCTCTTTAAAACCCACCTACAGAAATGCTGCTATCTTTTCCTAGGTACTATGATAACAGAAATAATTACTAGTAATTATAATAATAAAAAAATTAAAAGGAAAATGTAATGTAAGGGGTTCATTATGGGCATCATAAGCAGAAGAGGAAACAGTTACAGGAACTCGACCACTGTACCACAGACTGTTCCTGTTTTCTCTTGTGTGGGATTTATGGAATGGTGAGAGTTCTGCTTCAAAGAGAAGTAAGTAGGATATAAAACTCCCCAACTCGGAGTCTGCATCTTCCATTTTCCCAGCATTCCTAAAATTCTTCTCCCCAACCCCCTCTTCCCCCTAAACCAAATCCCTTCGGCTTTGGTGACTTCAGTCTTCATGGAATTGTAGCAAATGGAACTAGAAGGGATCTAGAGAGGTCATTAACCCATCTCCCTGCCCCAAGGCAAGGCCGCAGCCATAGTAGACAAATAAGCAATTTTTTTTTGGTCAAAGATCCAAATAAATGGAGTTGTAAAGATTTTTTTTTTTAAGAAGTTTGTGCTCAGTTGTTAAAGCTTTATGTAACTGTTAGCAGACACAAGGTTAACTTCAGCAGAATTACTTTAATAGATGTCAGATTATGGACAAACTACCATCTCTTTTTTGTGAGATTCAGTGATTTTGCCTTGCTTGTGTTATTATGTATTTGTTTGCTACAGTATTGCACTTATAATAGCTACCATCATGATTTTGGAGTAAGATGAAGAAGAATTAATTTAGGTTTAGATTTTTCCCAATATACGTATATCTGGTATTTGTACCCCTTTTATTGCTTGAAAGCAATAAACAGAGTCTGTGATTTTAGTAGCTCTCAATTAATTTTATGAAATTTTGCTGTGTCTTGAGTGTCCACCTCAATTACATCTGAGTAGTTTAGCCAGTATAAAAACAATCTGTACAGACATACATTTCCTCAAATCTGAAAAGTCATTTTATGAACTGGTTGTTGTTTATACCGTGTAGGTGTAATCCTTGATTTCAGTAGTTGCCTCCACGATGCAGTGCCAGTAGATTCCTCAGAGGAATACGTTTAGCTTATGTGTACAGTTGTATGGAAATCAGTTCTTTAATATTACCTCTAGTAGCTAGCTCTTTGTTCACCCTGTCACTGCTTGCTTAGGTTCAGTCCTATGATTTTTACTTTATTTTCAGCCCCTTTTATAGTCAGTTAAAGCCTGCTTACTGTTCCTGTGCGTTTTGTAACTGAGATATAATCAACATCAGGAGGGGCTCCTAAAGAAACCGCTGCTCAGTCCTCTTCACACTGAGGAGAAAAGAAGTCTTGCATTGGGAAGTCTGCTTTTTATAATAAATTCGTCAAAGAACCCCCTTGATACAAAAAGCTACAATGGCAAAAGCACTTGCCTAGTATTTTTGTCTGCTATGGATTTTGTTGGTTTAAAAAAATAAACTGCACCCCAACCAAAGGTACCAGCCCCCTGGAAGTTCCTGGAATGACGTGGACCTCTACATCCCAGTCTTACAAGTCAGACCAGTGTCAGAAAACCCTTAGTGCTGCATTTGTTCCTCCGTGCTGGGACTGGACTGGTTGCTGCTGTGCCTTCTGGCCTGTCTTACATATTCTTATCTTCCAGGTTGACTTTTTTTTTTACCCATTGAGAACAAATAAAGTAGTTAGAAGTTTCTTCAGGCAGAGGGAGGAGCAGAGGCAAAGTATGTAATAAGTTTTGTCTGAACTGTTTTCCTTTCGTAATGCATGCCCTAAAGCTGTGTGCTTAGCTGGGTTCAGGGTAATTGTTCCCATCACAGCAAAGCCTTCGTGACCTGCTCAACACAGAGCAGAGAGGGAAGCACCAGCACTCGCAGAGTGTCGCTTCCCAAGCTGTGCCTTGTACGGTAGAGCTGCCGCCTTCATCGAGTGAATGATTCTGAACAAAGTTTAAGCCTTTCTGGCCACCTGTATGAGTGAAAATAGTGCCTGATCGTGTAATTAAACACACCGTAATGACGCACACAATTAACTTTGCACAGAGGAAGTTTACTCCAGCTTTCCCTAGTTTTTACACTGACAAGCTTTACTTTTCGATACAGGCTACAAGAAATTATCACGAGGAGGGTGATTATAGGATCCTATTTTCACTTGTATATTTACTTTTGGCTATTTTGGCTTAAAATGTTGTTACTTGCCAGCTTGCTGTAGGCTACAGGAAGTTTTGTGTTTATCCACACCCTGGAACAGTTTAGAGAAAATCTTCCATTGTTTAAAAGAACAAACAAAAATATGCAATGTTGTGTCTGGTGTTGATGCCAGGGATGTGTTTTTTGCTGTCCTGTGAAAATCCACCTGTTGGGCTCAGTACTGCATGTTCAGCTTGACCCTTTTCCAGGGATGTACCTGCTTTTCGGACCAGGTGAGCTTCAGCCTGTGCCCACGCTCTGGGCAGGGGACACTGGGCAGAGGAGAGGGGCAGAGGCGGGAAGCGGGGACAGAAAGCAGAGCCAGCAGGAGACAGAAGAGTAGATCAAGGACATTAGGTGGGAAGAGGAGCAGGACAAAACAGGGAATGAGGAAGACAACTGACTGATGAAGATGAGGGGCTGAGGCAAGGAAGTGTGGCCTGGTGCTGAATTTGGACCTAGGCATTAGGAACAGGAGCAGGGAATGGAATATGGGCAGGAATGGACA
>NW_010412621.1:15518-22268 GCF_000710305.1 Buceros rhinoceros silvestris | reverse complement strand
GCAGGAATGAAGAGCTTGGAAGCAGAAATCTG
Source organism: Buceros rhinoceros silvestris (assembly GCF_000710305.1). Lineage (NCBI taxonomy): Eukaryota > Metazoa > Chordata > Aves > Bucerotiformes > Bucerotidae > Buceros > Buceros rhinoceros. The sequence goes on along the minus strand of NW_010412621.1, from coordinate 22,236 downwards.
AGACTGGCTGGGGCAGAGGCTCAGGAAAGCAGACAGCTCAAGAAAGGGGCATTTTTGTCATGAACCAGTGGCAGGATGGGAGGCCTGGACCACGAGAACTGAGATTGCTGGTGTGAGCAAAATCAGCCTGATTCTTATCAGACTGATAAGAGAGATTGAAAGGAATGGAGGTCTCAGCCTCAAAAAATAGCAGAGAAGTCGGTCCACCAAAAAATATTTTGCCCTAAGCTGGGACTTTAAATGTGATGGTTTCCCTGAGGTCAGCAAATATCTGTGAAAATGTCCGATTGTTGCGTAACGCTGGTGTTCCAAAAGGATCACAGCCTATTCACGCTACCATTACTGCCTTAGTTCAAGTGACCACAATGTCCCTGTTGGTGCCAAAAATAAAGGCATGTTGTTTAACCTGTGGATGTCTGTTTAATGCCGTGCAGTGCATTTCCAGTTCGTGGTTTAAAATTTAGAATATTTTTAATGGTGTTAAAATACTTAATAGGGTTAATATTTGTAGCACACGCAGAAAATGTAAGGAATGGTACTTTGAAATGCCTGCTCAGGCTTTATTCAGAGGTAGCGTGCGTGTGTGCCGTGATTCAGATCTTAATGGCAGGATAATATTCAGTTGTTTTCAGAGGACCCTAGTGGTGTTCATTGTTCAGAATTACGCCTGATCTGAGGATGAGGGCAGCATACGCAGTGAAATATGCTTCCTGGAGAACCAGCAATTTGTTGTAGAGAGGGCAAGGACTGCAGGAGGGATGGCCTCATGATTAAGACAACGGAAGGATGTTGTGGAAGGTATGATGTGTTTCTACCTACACCACTAAGCTTCTGTCTGATCACGTTGCTTCGACCCAGTATTTTTATGTACTCTGTGTCTGTCGCTTTCCGAGTGCCTAACCTGGAGTTCTTGAAGAAATACTAAGCACTCACAGATGCAAATGAAGTTAGCGTTTGAGCTTGTGAAATGCTGTACAATGCTAAACGTTCTGGGAAAGCAAGCCCTAAATGCCTCACGTCGCGTTTCTGAAATTTGTAGGTACATTTTGCCATGTGTTTTATGTGACTCAATTCCCAGTCCCTAAAATGAAGGTAACTTTGCTTCCTTCTCTCACAAGAATATTGGGAAACTAACCCAGCTGGTGTGTGTGAAGCACTCAAGTGCTATATACTGACATGTGCTATTGAAAAGCCATTCTGTCTCCAGAACAAGGTTTGAATAGCGTACAATAAGTATGTCAGCAAAGCTCAGAGTAAACAGTGACAGGAAAGCAAAATACTGAATAACCAGTCACTAAATGAGCAGCGTGCATCCTCTTCACTACGGTGAGGCGGAAGAGTATGTGTGTGTATCATGAGACACTGTATCTTAACAAATACACCTGTAAAAGCCTAATTCAGTCCCACTGTCCAATCTGAGGATCTTTGATTTTTACTTTTCCTATCTGAGCCTTTGCAAATTTATAAATATTCTTCTATCTCTTTTCTGTTTATATTAGCGAATGAACACTGCATTGACTAAGAAGCTGTGTAAATATCAAAGATTTTTTTTTTCTGTGACCACACTTTAAGTCCAGGCCAGTGAGGCAGGGTTTCCAGTTGTTCCCTACCTGTGGTATTAGATAGTCCCTGGGTAAGATGAGTTTGCTGAGTCTTGGTTTTGTTGCCCTTCATCACCTCGCTCTGAATCCGTTTGGCAGACTTGGCAAAAGGGTCAGTACTTGCAGGAGGAAGACAGCGGTGCTGCATTTCCCCTGGAGGAAGCTGCCTCTCTGCTCCCCATGAGGGCCGAGAGATGCTAAAAGCAAGTGGGAATAGGTTGGATTAGTTCACTTGTCTCTCCACCTCCCACGTACCAGATAGCCTGTACCCAGCTAGCAGATTGCTGTACCCTTTTTTGAAAGAAAATGTGACTGAAAGATCTGCCAAGTTTGTTGCCCTGCACTTTGCAGCTTTTCCTTGTCCTTCATTGTCCAGTGGTTACAGCCCCCCCATACAGTCCATGTTGTACATTGACTCCTTCCTACCAAATGTTTTTCTCAACAGGCAAACAAGACAGGCACATGCCCTAGTTTCTATTGTGGTGATGTAGAAATGAGGCATCATGGACCACATCCACAGCTGTGCTTAACCTTCGTAGGAACAGGGGAAGAACTGTAAGTGAGGGATACCATATGGCAGCACTGATTTTAATGCAGTGAAATGTGAGAGCTGCATATTTACTGGTATCTGCAGCCAGTGGGGTTTGGTAAGTTGTGCTTCACAGGCAAAGCGCTGCAAATAAATACACACATTTCTCCTATTTCAACATCATCTCATGCTGGGCGGAGGCTTTCCTACTCCACATGCATTACATTATGCATTTCCTTCCCTTGGAGAAGACAACAACCCAGCACACCATCTCCCTGCCCTGCCCGCAGTGGCAAGTGGCCGGTGGTAGGAGGCACTTTGGAGCACCTCTCCAGCTACCCCTGACTGCACAACCTCAAAGCCAGCGATGACTTGAACAGTCAGCCCACTGTAAACAGAGGTATTTCTTACGCTTTTTAATTGAATTCTTATCCTACGAAAGTGGCAAAAGTTTTTAATAAAAGGCAGCTGTGCTTACATGTTGTGGTAAAAGCAAAACGGTAGCAAAAGCAGAGAACAGGACGGTCCGCGCAGCCTCCTAACACAGTTTTGCAGCCGTTAGTGTTATCCTGTTCCCTGCAGAAGCATGTGCGTTTTGAAAGAAGAGCCATACAGTTTAGCCTTTGCCTACTAAATCTTTCAAGAAATATGCTCCTTCCATGATACCAGTTTCATAAATTATTGCACTGTGTAGAAAATGTTCAACTGTCTCATCTGACCGGCTTTCAGTACCTCACCGTGTCCAAAAGTGAGCCTGTAATTAACCAAGTAAAGCCTCGGGTTTACGTTAATTCTCACCTTACTTTACAAAAGCTAAATGGTCATGTCGTGTCTGTTATATATCTCCAGCATGAAAGATCCTCAGAGGGAGAGTTGAAATATTTTTGTCATAGTTGAACAATAAGGTTTATTGTGCAAAGACCACGTGCTTGTGGACATCGGTGTAACCCATGTCTCCGTTTCCTCACCTGTAAACTGGACGAGGTGTTCCTACAACTCGCAAGGGATGGCGAGGTTTGATTAGCATATGTGATTGCCTGTCCAAGTGCTACTGTCACTGCTTGGTTTTACTGACACCTGTCAGTAGAATATGAAGAAGGAACGTTTAGCAGAATAATGCTGCAACTGGGGTGAGCGCTCTCTGCCTTTTGACTATCACATCATTTGTTTTCAGACTCTGCCACAACATCTGTGTGTTTGAAATAAAACTGCGCTTACATTCTAGTGCCCTGGAAATGAACGGATTTGGTGAGGGGGTTGACGTACAGGCAAAGCACTTGTTTTTAGAGGAAAATTGTCCACAGATACAAATAAAGGCCTTGAGCAAATTTGGATTTTGTTTAGAATATTTTCATGAGAAGCATATCTGTTCCAAGTTACAGAATCCAGTCTGCTGAAACCGTACACAAGTGTTTCAGGCCAGCCTAACAGAGCGTCTGTGAAGTCTTTCATTTGTGCGAGTCAACAGTGATGTGCCAGGAAAAAGGCTGCTTTTTGAAATATGCTATGGAAGATAAATTCTACTGCAATGATTCTTTTTATTTTCCTTCCCTGTTTTTTCCTCTCTCTCTTTCTCTCCCTCCTGAAAATCTCCTGTCACAGCGACTGCATTTGCCTCCAGACTTGTCAGACACAGTGAGCCGCGCAAGCAAACAGGATCTGGCAGAATCCGCCAAACTGCTGAGCTCAGGATGTGGTGCTATGGCCATCGGCAAGAAGCACCTGGACTTCTAGTGATTTCTACTTAGCAGTTTCACTCAGATTTATATGACACTCTAATTATGAGTGTTAATGACTTATATAAATATTTTTCTTAATGATTTGACCCAGCAGTCTTTAAAAATGCATGTTATGATGTGGTGCTTTTTTTTTCTTTTTTTTTTTTTTTTAATGTTCTGGTTTCTTTGTACCGATTTTGGGCTTGTTTGGATTTTGCTTTTTGTTAAAGCTTCTGTTGTGTCGGGTCTTGCCATTGTTCTGCTCGACTGGAAGCATATTTTGTTCCTTTCCTTAAAATATGAAAATAACCCTTACCCTTTCATTTGTAGATTTTTTTACAGTAAAAATAAAGGGATATTTTTCCCAATGGAATTTTTATATACTTACATTTAATATTTTGTAAGAATAAGTTAAGTTGGATGGTTTGTTGGAATAAAGGAATGAAACTAAGCAGTTCATTGTCACGTTATTCTGAAAGCAAACTACACAGTTACAGTTTAACAAATACTAATTTTTATCACTGAAATTCCATTCTTCAACTTCAGAAAATATTTACATTGGTTTATTAAATATGTAATAATCAATTTAAAAGATATAAGATAGTTTTTATTCTAATGTGCCAGTAATTAAGAATGGTTGTTATTTTAATCAGACTATATCATAGATAATTACTTTGCCTTATGGCTTACTACATGCATCAAAACACGCTCGAATGGAATTTACTAACCACAGAGAAAAGAATCGATTTCCTTCCTTGTAGTTCAAAACAGTAATCCTAAACAATTGAAGTCAGCACTATGAAATTATGTCAACAGACGTAATTCAAGATTGAAATTCAAACCGACAGCTACATTAATGCTAGAAAACCAGAGGAGTGCGTCTGAGCTCGGGGACGGGTATCACAGCATGCTGGTCTAAAGCAGGGCAGAATGCACAAGTAATTCGGGCTTCTGCACCCTCAGATGCACAGTCTGTGAACTTCTGCCTGCTTTGCACGTACCTCCCTGCGTATCTCATCAAACAGCGGAACGGTAAAGCGAAGCTGACCTGTAAATTAAAGTGGTTTGCATTCTTTCTTCGGAGGCTGACTTCCATTTTGAAGGGTAATATCTTCTTCTCTGCAGAATTTCCAAGCCACCCAGCTGTAAGATTGCATTACAGCTTCAAAATTTAGTGTATTACATGGCTGGGGAGAAAGTGACTCTTCAAAGAACGTGTTAATAGGATGCAGTAATGGTAACTTATTTTGATGGGTTTGGAAGCAAGAGTTGGTTAAGTGGTTTGCTTTTTTTTTTCTTACAATCCAGGTTCTACTTTGTTTTTTTCTTGACAACACTGCGTAAAACAAAGACATAGCTTTTAAAACTGTCTAACTAATATGATGAATGTCAATCACTTAAAAAACTCCACTGTAGCATAAACACATACTGTATACAGCTTTTATTCTGAATTAGAATAATTGAATCAATGACAGTGATTTGCCAGGATGTCAAATCTATCCATCACATCCTGTCACTACCAGTTTATTTTTTGTGATCAAAATCAAAAAGACTACTATTTTGTCATCAGCTATTTCATTAGTAGTAACAATCAGGTTTTCTCTTCTACATTTTTTAGATATGCCTGTTATATTTTTTATTTCTAAAGACACAAATCCTTTTTAAATCTTTTCAAAATAAAGTTTCAGAACTGAACTGTCAGTTTAATAAAGCAAAAAGACATCTACTTTCCTATGCCAATATATTTAAAATATTATCATTGATGTCTCAAACATTTTTTTTCTCTTTGTGTATTATGTGTAACATTGAATGAAAGTTCTCATTAGATACTTAATTGTGCCTTTTGAAAGCATGAAATAATTTAAATACTTGGGATAAAGTGATTTTTAACAAAGATGAAGTTATACGTAGTACGTCTTTTTAATGTAAATAACACAAAACACAGTATTTCTTTGTAAAATGTAAAGTCACAAGACATCTAAATTGCTGCCAACATACTTAAATAGGTCATTGACTTCATGTACAGGGGAGAAAATACCAAGAGAGTCGTAGTGGATTTCTAGTCAACATACTAACTGGAAATAATAACCGAGTAGCGTGTGTTCCACGTGTGCAGATGTGTAGACGCGTGGCCTATGCATTTATAAGATTTCAATTTCACCAATTTTGGTGGGTTAATATTAAAGCTGACAGACATTTTAGGTAATAAAGGGAACTCCTTCTGCAAATCCGGATTAGTTTTCTTTTTCTGAGTCACTAAACACGCTTTGCAGAGTAAGTGTTACATGGATGTACAGTCTTGTTTACCTAAGGCAAAAACAGGGAGCAAAATTTCTCTTCTTCCAAAATATCGTATCAGTTACAACAACGTGTGACAGTGCCTTGGCTAACGCAGTAAACCGGTAAGTGAAGTAATGCGGTGGCCGCACTGCCTGGTAGTGTGTAGATCTGTAGTAGATACCGTGTAGATTTTGTTCGTTGCACCAAAGCACCTTTGACTTGGGAAGCAGAAGTGTTTCCGTGGTGATTTGCTGTGACTCTTCCCCACAAGCACTCTGACTGTCAAGCTCCTGTGTACAAAAAATCCTTTGGTTCTTTCTTCTCTTGACTTGAAGACAAATATTTAACTAAGGGGTGCGGCTCAGGTAATCGCAGAAGGTGCAGCCTCTTTTGACAGGCTGTTGCAACGTGCCTTTTGCATCTTCAGAGCCGCCTTGTTGGCTTGGATGGAACATCCGTGCAATCCTGCCTTGTGCTCGGAGGGCTCTTTTCCGCGGAGATTGCGGTACGAGGGGGTTTTGTTTCTTGCAATTTTTTTGAGGAGAGCTTCCTGCTTTTTTTAGCAGGCTACAAACTGAAACCACCAAACT
>NW_010412621.1:9087-15436 GCF_000710305.1 Buceros rhinoceros silvestris | reverse complement strand
GGAAACAATAGATTCCTCCCAGTGAAGACGTTCCCAATTCAGCACGAGAACCTGATCCTTACAGAATTGTGACACGCAGTCAAGAAAGCAGTAATGAAATTTAAAGCATGGTGTCTTTAATATGTCAAATAAGAATTCTTTATATAATTTCTGTTGTGTTGTGATTTTCAAAATATCACTATTTGGAACATGAGAAGAATATTACTATAGATTAAGGTTTTTTCTATGTTTGTAAAGAAATTTCAAAAGCAATTTCAAGGATGCAGCTGAATTCAATTTTCTGTAACAGTAGCTCCAAGCATCTGAAAATGAGCATTCAGCTACTTCAGATTTGATACCTGAGCTAGAATGCCACTGGCTTCATGCGTAAATTTAATATGAAATAGCGATGCTGTTCCAAGGACAGCCTTTGGAAAAGTGCAGAAGTCTAACTTACAAAAATCTTTTACAACGCTGGTGCTAGAAAGTGCGCTATTAATCGAGTTTTTCTGAAACCACAAGGTCATAAAGCATCACTTTAAAAATGTCTGTATATTACAGGTATCACAAACACAGATTAAACCAGTATTTCTCCAGGATCATATATTAGAAGTGTAATAAAGTTTCTTCTTCTTCTTCTTTTGCCTGTGCTGGGAAAACATCATCCGTAACAATGGAGCACAACAGAAATAGGAAAGAGGATGGTTTTGTGCCTTTAAGAGGTGGTAGAAGTAAGTACTATCCCCCATGACATCTCCTGGGGTTTTTCTTTTCTCTTGTGAGCTACCTCAGTGCAAGGCCTCTGTTTCTTTTTTTAATCACACTGAGCACATGATGGTGCTTATTCAATAATAAATGTACCTGTGTGGAAAAAAGAAAGTGAATCCTCTTCATCTTAAGAAAAAGGGCAGCTCGAATGGAGGAAAAAGAATTTTTTTTTTCAGTTTCTAGCCTAATATAAGCAAATGTTAAGCTCTTTTTTTTTTCCTCCCCCAAAAACCAGATCATTAATATAATGGATGCCTACACCTGTATTTCAGCATCTGAATAGACAGATTTTTCAGGACTGTTGAGCATCAAGCATCCTGGAGCATCTGCTGAAAACTTGGCTGCTTATTTAAACTCCGCCTGTAAACAATTTTGAAAGTTATTAGGCAGATCAGACTAATTTACAGACCTTCTGTTCATACCAAAACGAAGACATCTTCTGTGCCTTCTACGTTTTATTGCACATGGATTTTCTGGTGCTGTAGAGCTTAATCTAAAAGATCTTCCAGAGAAGTCGGTGGTGGTATAAACCAGGAGCAAGCTGGCAGGATTCAGTCCGGTGGATCTTTTTTTAAATGCAAGCAGAATTAGAGAATTTGTAGCTGCATATTCTCCTATTTAAAAAAATGTATTTTAATGTCTTCTGACATTGAAGGTAAGTGTTAAATACAAAATACTCTGTGCTGGCAGAGTTTGAGTCTGAAGGTTGTGCCCTCAGTTAATGCTCTCAGCATCAGAGGTGTTTCTTTTAGTCTGGAAATGGGTGAATCTTGGTGCACTTTCAGATACTTCTTTTGGAGTCTGGAGCAAATGCACTAAGGGGAGCTCTCGCTGAAATTTCATGGCGCTAGACTTACAGAAGAACAGAAGTGAGGTCCAGATTGCGTTTAGATGTGAAATCGAGCAGTCTTCAGTGCCAGTGTTCTGGGAAAGCATATTGTGCAGAGAAAAAGCTGTGAACTTGTTTGAAATATGTTGCTTGAGTGAGACTTTTCTGCAGTCCTTGGTACGTATTTATTTATATCATCAAAGTATCTCAGAAATACTACTCATACACCAGGCCTCTTTTGTGCAGGGCACTGTTCTTGGTCTGGGACTTGCACCACTGCAAAACAAGCTTCCCTTCCTGAGCCATTCTAAATCAATAGGACAGGGGTCATTCTAGCAGGACTTGATGCCGGTTCTAGCCCCGTCGTCTTCAGCTAGCAGTCATAGCTGGAAACTGCAGCTCCGGCACTTGATTCCTGATTGGGGAAGTTTTAATGGATCCATTCCCTCTCCAGGCACATTTAACATCTGTATGGATACAGCAGATGAACTGGTCCGACACAGATGTGCATCTGCTGTCCTTCGTGTATGACGAAACTCTTGCCACCAGCATGGCCTTGCACTTGGAAAAGCTAAATTAATGAATAAAGCTGAACTCAGTCAAGACCAGATAGAGAGTGACAGGCAGAGGAAAGCGTTTGGAACAATCCTCCAGCATGGTGAAACTTCCATTTATGGTGCTTCCCAGCCTACCTCCAGGATAGCTCAGCAATTTTGGAAAAGTACTTGAGTGAGAAGATTGTGACAGTACGCTCTTGGAGACAGTGGAGTAGCAGGTCCGTCTGTGTGGGAGACGGAGCCTTCCCGGGAGCCACCTCAGAACTGGGGGGTTCTTCCCAACTAGCAAAGGGCCATAGATAGAGAGCTTCAAACATACACCATCAACACACCAGCTTCAGACAAGCAGATGGAACTGTATCGCCACAGAACACTGGGGACGAGGAGAGTGGCAGGTAGGCTCGAGTACTTCACGCCTGACGGTGAGTACAGCAGATAGGCACAGTAAAAGAAGATATGCCAGGGAGCAGAACGGGGGCTCGCTTTGCAGTTCCTGCCTATAGGAGCCTCTGTGAAGTTCTAAATATGTCCTTGCCCAAACAGGTGTAAATCGACAACGGTTCGTGCAGAGCAACTGGATCATAACTCAGAAAATCGTCAGACCTAACAGAAGCTTAGTGTAAGTAAGAATCAAAGGGGTTGAGTGCATATTTTGCAAAGTAACAGTGTTGACTTAAATTCAGTAAAATCAAAGAGTGGACAACTCTTCTTTAAAAGCAGAAAAATGATAAAATTTAAGTGACTGGATTTTTATTTAACTCGGTCTGACAGAGGGAGTTTTAACTATAAATAAACCCTCCCCTGTTTCGAAACACAAAGCTGCAGACTGCAGACTCTGAATACGAATCCAGCTTTGCAGAGAAAAATGCAGAGGTAAAACATAAACAGTTACAGGAGAAATAGAAGTTTTCTTCACCTGTGATAAGTTAGCGTATTTACTGTAACTACCTGAGGGTGTGTCTCTGCTGTGTGCAGTTTGGTATAAATCAGAGTCCTTCCCTTGCCCTGTGTGTAATATCTCTGGAATAACTGTTCATAAACTTCTCCACATCCATCGGAGTACGCCTGACCTGAAGGAGGTTATCTGTGAATCTACGAACTCCTCTGGTGCAGCTGGAAAAGCTCGTATGTCCCAGGAGAGGAAGAACTGCAATTTGCAGCCCTCACCGATTTTAGCTGGTGGAGCGTACGTGAGGGCTGTCAGGTGCCTGGAGGCAATTGCAACCTCTGCTGGAGGATTTCATGCAACTTACAGCTCCTGTCAGGCACCTGAAGGTAACAAGGATCCTCTGGGGTCATTTACAAAACCTCTGCTCACCGTCTGACCCAGCCGCATTTCAACTTAGGAGGTCAGGCTCCAGCACCTGGGAAGCCATAGACCTCCACCAGTCCAGCAAAAAGAGTATCGTGGTCCTTTGTGGGAGCAAAGCAGTTCCAGCACACAGCCCAGAGGCATCAGACACGTGTTTTCACCGGCACCCCATTCAAAATCATGGTTGTCTCACCAGGGTTATCACCCGGTGGGATATTACCAAGGGGGAGGAAGGGAATAGTACAGAAGGCTCTGAAATGCCCCGTGTGTTAAAACAGTCACTGGAGGTTCACGATGAAACAAGGGAAAGCAGCTTTCATGGGGACTTTTCTCTAAAGGTCCATCTTCAAAAGAAACAACAGGGATTCTGGCAGCTGGAGGCTTCATGAAAATCTGTCATACGTGTCAGCTGTACCATTTAAAAGACTGTTCAAATGGTTTCATTCCCTTGAGGGTTTATTTCTGCTGCGCCTTTGAAAATACCTTCCTCTTCCACACAATTTCTACTGAAAACTCTTGGGGGGTAGTAAACTATCCTAAGTAAGCTACCTTAAGTGTCTGTCTACTGATACATTGCGTTTTAATTTCTTTACATCTAAGAGAATATGAGGGGACGAATTAATTTAAAAATGTTCTAAAGCAAGGAACTTGCCAGCCTGGCTCCTATCCAAACCGTGCGATCTTTACTACCACACATCTCAAGTAGGTTGCTCCATCCTCTGCTATTTTCTCGAAGGACTACTGAACGGATAACATATGTGAGAGACTTGCCCAACATCACTCTCCAGCAGTAATCCAAAAGGAGCTATATTCCATGTTTTGTTCTCCACCCCAAGAGGAGGAGTATTTCTTCCGCCTCTACCACACCAGGCGGGGCAGGGGCTTCGGGGGTCCCTGCACAGTTCAGCCGGAGACACTCTCCTGTGGCTGCCTACTAAACCCGTGAACACCCGCCACCTGAACGGGACCGCGCAGCCAGCACACACACTACCCTCGCGTCTGTAGTTCGCGTGCCTGTTTCTGGTGGTGGGGGGGGTGTATTTGGGTGTTTGAAGGTGCCGGTCACACTTTTGGTTAGAAACGGGGCTGCAGGAGCTCATTAAGCATGCAGGTGTCTTGTCAAAGAAGAGTCACTTAGAAAGAAGATGCCGCTCTGCGTCCGGAGCAGGGGAGCCCTATCAGCTGCACGTGGAGCTGTGCTCAACTGCTGAAGCTGAGGGCAAGAGCAAATGGCAACAAACTGAAAAAGAAAAAGGACTGATACATTTTCAGTTTTCCTCGTGTTGTTTATACTGTGGAAATGTAGAACAAATTTAAACCTTAGTGTAGCTCTAAACCTGTATATAATACCTAGAGAAAATGAGACATTTTAGTCAGTAATACCAGAAAAATCAATTAAAAAAAAAAAAACCACACGCACACAAAAAAAGCCAGACACCTTTGGCCACGGCAAGTGAGTGAAATCAAACTACCAATGGCTGGGAAGCCTGGGAGAGGCAATGCGTGTTATCGGTCCCAGGCTGTTCTTTGCAGCTGTAATCTTCCCCCCAAAGATAAATCCCACGTTAGGCTGCCTAAAGTAAACAAGCCTACGGAGGCATTTTGCTCCCTTGATGAATAAAAACCTGGCTATAAAGAAGTGGAGCAATCCCCTTTCTGTGTTACAGGCTGGGTAAGAAAGCAGCTCTTTCCATCCCCTGCAGCAGCGCTCACGCCGACTTGTGCTTACCTTTTAAAAGCCGTTAAAACCGGTATCAGCACGATGCGAGGCGATTCCAACACGTGTGTCACCGCATGCATGTCTGCTTCACCATCAGCATGTATGGCTCATCATCTGTCTGCTCTGAACAATAACTGTTGGGTTAGCAGCCTTTTCACTTGTAAATGTAAATATTGTATCTAGAACACAATATTTGAAATACAAAATACAGTGTTATTAAGACAGCACTCACACATCAATTCTTGTGTGACTATAATTTGTGAAATGCCTTAGGAGGGGCTTATAAATAAAGTATAAGGTGTTATTATGAAATACATTTTAACCAAATGCACAGAAATGCCTCATTGGTATTGAAATCAATAGCAAAACTCCCACTAATTTCAGTGGTAAAAAGAGGCGACCCTCGGAAATTGCTGCGTTACGTTGAGCAATACATTACAGCAGATTTCAATCTTCACGAGCAACACAGCCCTACAAGAAGAAAGGGGATGAAAATGGGTAATAGAGGCTGTTCAGAGCATGCTGAAGATCCTCATTTCCCACTTGCACGGCTGGTAGCGGTGTCTGGTGAGGCAGCACGTCCCCACACAGCCACACGCGACCCCCCCTCGCCCGTTGGCAGCAGCACAACGAGGCGGGCTGGGCGCTGGGGCTGCTCCGGGGCTCGCCTGGCCCCCAGCGAGCAACCGGGCACTGGCACTGGTGCTCAGGAGTGGGAGCTTCCGCACGCTCATCCCTGCGTCCCAGCCCACCCTGGGGAGAAGGCTCTTGACGGGGCTGCGGACACAACGTGCGGTGCAAGGCACTGAACCCCACTGAGCCCCCAGCACGCACAGCAGCAGCTCTTCAAGGCAAGCGACGCTCTGGGGACCAAATGCCCCGACTTCTTCCCGATGTGCAGCCAGCCAGGGACTTTTCCCCGCCGACCTCCTTCCATAGGGCACAGTAATGAGCCAGTGAGCCAGAAATGTCTCCTCTCTGCCACAGCTAGCTAGCCTGTCACCGAAATAAACTCAAGGTTCATCTGTGCATGCAACTGCTTTCTAGCACTGCTGCGACTGCAGAGGTGCGGGGCTGTGGAAGGCTGCGGCCTCGCCGCACTGCCGGCCCTAAGGAAGGCTTCATCAGAAGGGTTGTAGAGGGCTGGCGATGGCTTGATGGAGGCCACCAGCGGCTGGACCCCA
>NW_010412621.1:0-9010 GCF_000710305.1 Buceros rhinoceros silvestris | reverse complement strand
CGATGGCTGGAGGGAGGCCACCAGCGGCTGGACCACAGGCAGTGGATCTGCAAGGCCAGGAAAACCCGGGAAGGGCCGCAGGGAGCTGCCTCTGCCCACATATCGGCACCTGCAGGAACAGCAACCACGGCACAAAAGCTCTCGGGGGAGGAAGGGATGGGAAGCTCATTTCCACTTCTGGTTGAGCAGAAGTTGGCATTTAGATAACAAACGACATTAGTCGGTATAAACACACTAAGTGGCTGTGTAAATGCTGGGTTTGTACCTGTAATTAATTGTCCCCAGAATCGATTTAGCTAGGCAAGAAGGGACCTCCCTATTGTGCTGTTTAATGCCATCTATCCATAACTTATAAATACAAAATGTGCATGTCTGATAAAAATGTACATACATAAAAAGAAAAATTCCATGTTTCATTAATATTTGCCAGTGGGTGGCTTCCAGGTAATTAAAACTATTCCGGGCTGGTATAACAAGTATACTTAAAACTGACGAGTATCAATTAAAAAGAAAGATTTTAATCTAACGTTTTTGCACATTTTTTGCTTGCTTTGGGCTCTCAATTTTATTGACTGTTGCCTCATGCTTTGAGCAAAGCTGCTCTTTGTCCCTAAATGATTCGGAGTTTACATGCTTTTAATCTCGTCTGCAGTGCCGCGGCTGCCTCAGCACCACAACTCTGCTACTCCAAGTTTAGAGTGAAGTGTTATCTGCAGTGACAAATACGCCGAGGGGAAAACATAACCAGCCGAGATAGTATCTTTGCTTTACAAAAGCTGCTTGTGCTGCCTGTGCTTTGGCTCAGAACTCCCTGTGCATTGGCTTTTTAACCATGAGCTCCCTTGTGCAGCACGGCCTCGCAAGGAACGACTGCGCCACAAAGAGCCAGCTCCACAGATACGGGAATGTTTGGATTTCCCTGCCAGTGACTAAAGGCCTTTAGCTTTCACTAGCCAGTCCCAGCTCGCATTGTTGTTGCCTGTTGATTTGTCTTCTCTCATTATTCCTTGACATGCAGCTCTCCACCCACGCCCACACTAACAACCCTCACACAAAGCGCATTGAGGTATTAACCAGGTTACAAGTTCAATGGAAAATTACACTAAGATTGTGCTGTGTGGCAATATAAAGGGACGGTATTCACTCTCCCAAAGAGCCTGTTAAAAACACAGCTGCCTGGGGTTTGGGGTTTTTTTCTTTTTAAGCATCCTAACAAAAACAATTTTTAGAAGTCAGGAATGTATATTTGTGTGTATGTGTGTCTATACGTTTTATGTGTAATTACAGCAGATAGACACGGGTACGCATCGCGTCTCCACCGCTGACTGGCACGATGCAAACTCCCTGCTGGAAATGCTGCTGGGTTCTGGAGTTCCTTCAGAGCATCCCCAGAAACCCAAGCGAAATAAACAACCTCCTCCTGCTCTCGGCTGCAATTAGATACGTGAACCTATCTTCCTTTTGTTAGCCCAAATTACAGGCTGGTGGACGGGCTAAAAGTCTGTAAAAATGCTTCTTAAGAAGGGCTCCTTATTGAAAACTTACTGAAAATAAATTCAAAATAAAACTTAATGAGATTAACCTAACACAGTAACAAAATTTGCAACACCACACTATAAGGTTAAAAAGAAAATAGTATAATAAAGGAAATACAAAGGCTTTGGCATGGTTTTTACAATCAACAATGGTTAATTCTGATATGTAGTTGTGAACAACTTCAAAACACTTAAGTTTAAAACTCTTGCAAGCACTTTTAATTGATTAGGAATGAATTCTAGATGCACAAAAATGATTGGACTGTGAACAGTAGTACAACTATATCTAAGAACAATTAACTCTTGCCGACCAAAAAGAAACGTATGATGCATGAAAATGTGTATAAAACATCTATAGAATATTCTTGTCAAATATAAATGAAATTAACTTTATTATAGAAATCATTCTGGGAGATTTCTAGGGAAGACAAATACTTACATTTCGACATAAAACAAATCGGATTATATCGAAGACACAATCTACCTTTTATCTATCAAACTCTTTTCTTCATTGAAGTTCTCTCTTAACCCCTGTTTGCACATAGCTTCAGCCGTTAACAACCTTTGGAAATACCAACAGATATTTTTCTTACATAAATCTAGTGCGTATTGTTCCAGGTTTAATTATATGCAATGGAATGATACAAACTTGGAACATCGATCCATAATCTATGAACAGATTGGTAGAAGTATTCGATATATCTTGATAAAACTCTTAAATTCGTGGCAAAGCTTGTTGATCATGGCTTCTTTTTTTTTCTTTTTTTTTTTTAAAACAACTTCATGACCAACACAGATCAAACATCCATCCAGTCTACATTGTTCTCTTTTTTTCGTTATAACATACAAATGCCCATTTACAAATAATACACCAAAATGAATAAAAGTTTGGATACCAAAATGAAGATTTGTTCCAACTGATATAATGCCTTCAGTGTACAAAGGTCCATGTGAAAGTCTCTTCCGTGTGTTACAGCGTCGGGCACAGCTGCAGTACAGAAGTACTCTGGGAGCCATTCTTCCTGTATAAAATACTGCTGAACATCCAACTGTTGTCCATATAGTCATTTGCGGAATTAACACATGTTTTACTGTAATCTTGGCCAGTATTGCGACATATCAGGTTCACTGCCAGGAACTTGAACTGGAACTGACACTCCAGGGGAAATGAGACCTGAAAATTGAGGGGGGAAATGGATGTTTTAGTTTTTTCGATACACGGCACAATTTTTTCTTTACAGTTTCAGGGATTCGTGCGTGGATTCTGGTAAGTATGAAATCTCACCATCTATGAGCCTGTGGAATTGGGGGGGGAGGGGGCCAGGGGGAGGATGTCTGTTTTAAAAACCTGTGCACATCCCACTGGTTTGTTGTTATAAACAAACTGTCACGCTTTGAGATCAATGCCAGAGCCTTGGCTCATTCGTATCAGCTGGGAGTTCAGTCCCAAACACACGGAACATTTCTATTCCTTTAAAAGGTGCCTGGCTTGCTCCTGTTTATGCTGACACCCTTCTTTTGCCCTCTTTTGCCACCTTATGCATAGGTTAATATTTCTGCAGGTTACCTGCCTTTTCAATTACTTCAAACCTTTAGCAAAAAAATAGCCTCTGGCACAGACACGGTTAAAACACGCCCAGTCCTGCAAACACTTCCACATACACGTAACTTCATGGGTGTGGGTATCTCTGCTGAAATTTAACAGTGAAGGAAACGGTGCTTTAGAAATCAGTTATACAGGGAAGATTTTGTGGGATGGGGGCCTCGCTGAAGAGCTTTCCACTGTCCCGCTCTTCAAATGCCACCTGTTTTAATCAGCTGTCTTTCATCTACCCCTGCAGCAGCAGCTTGAAAGTGAGACTTTCTGCTCTAGCCCACAAGGTTATACATTTTCATCCTCTGCCTGACTCAATAGCTACTAAACCCCTCAGAGAGACCTCTCCCAGCAGTGGGGAGAGGCTTCTCCCAGCAAATACGTGTGAAAAACCAGATGGCCGGAGCAAGGAAGCCGCGCTGGCAGAAAGGCGGGGGGAACGTGGGGCCACTCACCTGTGGAAGTGGTGCCAGAAGTGCCCATCGGCTGGCTGTTCATGTGTGTCTGCATGTGAGGAGGGGTGTATGTATCATAGCTCCGTCCATTCACCGATGGACTGGTGGGCAGCATGCAAGAGTAGGAGGAGGTCTGGCTGGGTACCGGGGGCTATGGGAGCAAAGGACAAAACAGGGTTAAGTACCGGCCTACGTAAACACGGCGTTATGCTCTTCTGGATGGATGTGCCTGCCCTCAGAAACAGCGTGCACAAGCAAAAATGAGCTTCAGTTTCAAATCTGGGGACCTAGATGTAAAGCTCTGTTTAGGAGCTCAACCAAGCAGCCTCTTCCCAGAGGTTTTGGTCTACAGAAACAACGTGGGTGGTCACCAGTACCTTTTTGGACATGTTGGGCAAGCAGTTCCCTACATCTAGACATTAACGAAGGTGTTATGTACCTAAGCCAAGGAACCAAAGCCTGAGTGCTGCCCTTGTTTGTCCTCCTGTAGGAGAAAGATTTCTCATTCCATTTGCAGCCAGAGACAGGGCTGGCATCTTCTCTTGCATTTGGTGGTGTAACTAAAAACTGTCAGGGGTGTAGCTGAAAATTATTCCACTGAGGCACGTGGGCTGGTCCTGCATCTGCAAGCGTGTTGCACATACGCACAGGCGGTCTGTGGGTTTGAGGTGACCAGGGCTCTTCAGAGCCTTTGGGGTCACTCCAGACCACGTCAGCAGCATCTCCAGAGAACAATCTCCACTTACCTAAACTCCAACCCCTAAAACCCCATCTGCCAGGGTGGTAGCAGCTGGGGACGGGGTGAAGGATGGCACAGTGCCGGAGAGGGACCAAGCAGGGGCATCTCCCACTCCAGGGTGCCAGGGGAGTGGGGACTGGTGCAGCTCCAGCACAGGGAGGCAGCAGTGGAGCAGGAAGCAGGATGAGTAATTCCTGCTCTAGGAGCACGAGACTCAACATGTCTGTACATATTTCCTCCATCTGCACATCCCTGACACACACCGTCTCCAAAAATACTGACAGCCTTGCTTACTACACACACACACTGTGCTCTGGGAGACTCAGCAATGCACCGTGCATCTGCAGGGGGATGCCGCCAGTTCAGCTGCCAAGCTTCCCACTCCAACACCGCATGGCCATCATGCCATGGTGGCCACATAGACAGGACTTTCCAGTTCACGCGTGCCAGGTCCCTGCCCAGGTGCCCAGCGGTGAATCAGGGGCCTCCTGCTTTCCCAACGGTCCCCTCCTGTATCAGCCTTTTGATCTTTTGTCATCTGCTCTCAGCCCGCTGCTGGGAACTGCGCCGCCAGCCTCCAACGTCACGA
This sequence comes from Buceros rhinoceros silvestris, assembly GCF_000710305.1. NCBI lineage: Eukaryota > Metazoa > Chordata > Aves > Bucerotiformes > Bucerotidae > Buceros > Buceros rhinoceros. The sequence continues at coordinate 4,098 of NW_010412621.1, read as the reverse complement.
AATAGCGACCTAGCCAACGTCATTTCTTTCCACAGACTTGCGAGACTCTAACTTTATTTGGTTAATTTTGGTTCAGCAATTAGTAACATAGTAATTGCCGCAGCGAAGGAGTCAGGCTCTCTAATCTGCTTGCCTGTCTCCAGCAGTGGTCAATGCTGTGTGCCTCAGACAAAGCTGTAAAACTCCCGTAATTGGCCAGCACCTTCCTAGGCCAACCCCACCATTAAAAAAGGAGGAATTTTGCATCTGAAAGGTCTATAGAAACAGACCCCAAAGGAATAGATTTCTTCCTAACCCAGCTGGTGATCAGCTAATGCTTTCAGGCATGAGGATTGACAGCTCTTGCAATTCTGGCTTAGCTGGCGTAACCACTGATGCTAATCACATCCTTCCCTCTCTCAGGTGTTCATTCCCAATGTGCTGCCGCCACATTACCTACACCGAGAAGGTTGGATCCCTCCAGCAGCTTGTTCAGGCAGCAATTTCCACAATACTGCACCAGTGAGTTCCTTAAGTTAACCACGAGGTTTGATTTGGAGGATGTTTTTTTCCCAGAAATGTTTTTTTCATCCGAGATTTACAGCCTTGTAAATTTGAGGACCTTTGTCTTTTAAAATTCAGGAAGAACATTTTTGTTGAGCACCAGGTCTTACAGTGCCCTTTTCCTTGTGATTCTCCCAAATGGGGTGTCTTTTCAGATGCTGGGGAAGCCTTTGGTGCCGGTTTCCCCGCAGCAAGGTTTGGGTCTGTAATCCCTCATCCTGTGGAGGGAGGGCCCCCACCCACGCTCCCGCACACCCCAGGGGCCAACAAGTCCTGAGGGAGCATCATGCCATGGCAGGAGGGACAAACTTACTTGCATAGGCAGGTTGTTGGCCATGGTGAAGCTAGGCATGGGCGGCAGTGCACTGTACGTGTTTGTGAGCGCCGTGTCCGTTCTGCCCAACATGGAACCTGATGTGAAAGAGGAAACTATAATAGAATAGACAGATAGATGAACACATTAGTTTAACCACAGGTACAACTGATGATAGAGTGTCAGAGTCCCATTTTCCCAAGAGGATGGGTGAATGTGAGCGGGTTGGTGGCATTACCAGGGGTGGTCGGTTGTGGGATTGGCTGGTAAACGCTTGTGCTGAAACTACTACTGATGGGAATGTGGCTGGGAGTGTTGCTGGCTTGTCTTCGCTGGTTCCTCAGCTTCTCTTCCCTTCTCCACTTGGCCCTTCTATTAGAAAACCACACCTGGAAATACAGTGTTTGAGAGACATGAGTGACCTTGCACGGGCTATGGGTGAGGGGCCTCCCCCATGAAACTCAAGGCCATGCCGGTAGAAAGCTGGCCTGCAGCGTAGCAAACAGCGTGTGGAAGCAAACCCCAGCTGCTGTTATTTTCATGAAGGGGGAGGTGGACAAGTACCCAATCCCAAATAGGGGCTGCCCTGTGCTTTGAGAAGCCAGGAGTAACAAATGTAGAATAGCAATAGTAAAACTACTAATAGCTGTGATTGCACAGCAACTGAGTACCTGTATCCTTGCTTCAGGCAGGTCTATTTTAGCAGCTAGTCTCTCTCTTGCAAACACATCGGGATAGTGGGTCCTCTCAAATTCTGCAGAAGGAAATACTGTTGCGTTAGCTGCAGAGTTCATGGGGCTGACTGTACGGTCAGAGTCATTGCTGCGCTGCCTGTGCTCTAAATGCTCTCAAGAAGCGTTGCTGCAAAGGCAAAGCTGAGCTCTGTGTGTGTGTGTGTGTCTGTGCGTGTGTCTGTGTGTGTGCGTTTGGAAGGAGGGCGTCTTGCCTGCTGGGGAACATCGCTAAGGGGATAGGCAGGCTTGGGTGCAACGCTGCATCTTTCAAGAAGCAGTGATGGCTTCTGCCTTCGCTGAGGGGGTCCCCAAGGCATCTCTGACCCTGTCACCAAGAAGTGAAATGGCACGTCACTAAATAACAGTGGAAAATAAGAACAAAGATCTGCAGCGGGTCAGAGGCGAGGTGCGCCCAGGCCGGTCAGGGAAAAGGGCACCTGCTCCCAGCCCCGGGCAGCGCTGGGGATGTGGAGCAAGCGTGGGGGAGGCACAGAGGGCTGCTGCCAGCCCCAGCTGCCTGCCCTCGCCTTTCCAGAGTATACAGCAATGCGTCCTGGCCAGGGACACGGCACAGTCGGTGGGAGGAGATTTATCCCCCATGTGAGGATCCCCGGGTGTAGCATCCCTGTTTTGGTATGATCTGTGCCCTGAGTGTGTTCCCTTTGAAAACCTTTTAACAGCTTTTCAGTGCACATCACAGCTGTCGATTAATATCCAGAGCTCAATGAATAAAAGAGCATGGAGAGAGCCACAGACTTTAAATATATACATGTATGTGTAAGGCACGTGAATGCCATCCTTCCGTTCAGCTCTTAATATAGCCAGGACATGTTTTGCTTTTCTCTCCTGCTCCAGCCTTAGGAAAATGTCACTCACCTTTCTCAAGGGCTTCGATTTGCTCTTGGGTAAAGGATGTCCTATTTCTCTGCAGCTTCCTCTTCAGCTGGAGTCTCATTTGGGCCTCGTCTGAATCTTCTCCGTTAGAGCTGATGGAGTTAGTGTTTTCCCCTCCTCCCTCTTGTTGTGGGCAGCCATCTGAGGAACCAAGAGTTGGAAAGTGAAACGCAGGTACCCTTGTCTTAAGATCCCCATCAGAGAAATAACGCGGTTGGAAGCAAGTTCGGCCATGTTTTCTGACACCCTCCCTTTTAAAAACTCCTCGGGTATCAAAGCACTGATGACATGGGTAACACAGAAACATTTCAGTTTCCAGCGTTATCGTAAACATCAGAGATGAGGAATTCCGATTGCGTGGTCTTAATTTCATTTTGATTTTCCTCTGGAATAAAACCCGCATAAAAATACTTTCCCCTGAAAGCGATTCTTTCCATGAGTCGCTGCTGAAGTGCCATGGCAGTCTCCTCTGTCTGCTGCATTTATTTACCTATTGCTATATTTAAAATAGTGATGTTCAGTATTTCAGATTATCTATAATCAGTAATTCCTATCTAATCAATTAGATGTTGATAGGTTTGCAGAAAATGCTATTAAGAAACCAAACCAAGCTTGTAATCTTTTTAAAAAAATATTTATCCAGTTTTTATTTGAATTCTGCACAGTCAATTTCATTTTAAAGGTTGTGAATTTAGAAGTGCCTGCATTGTTCTGCAGTTTTATTCAACTATTGTATGAGTGTGCATTGCCTTGACACCTATTACTGAGCACAGCTGTAATTATATCATCACCAAGAACAGGCTATAATTGCTGAAAATGGAATTTTATATTTAGATAAAAGGACTGTCCATTCTTTGTAATGTGTTGCACCAGAGAAAAGTAAGATTTCTTTTAAAATTTTAACATGTAATTTTAAAAGAAATAGTAGCGAGTTCACTAACTAGCTAAATACGCTATTCTGCAGCTGAACGTTTGGCATATCATTTAAGCGGTACATTTTTAATTAGGGCATTTCCACTACTTTTAATGCAATTTCTGTCATTAAACAGGGGGAAAGTTTCATTGTGCCCCCCTTTGGGGCGGTCGCAGGGATGCGTCCCGGGGCTGGTCGGCTTCGCGGGGCTCCGTGGGCACCCCCGGCCGCCGGGGCCCGAAGAAACGGACCTTGCTGTGGAGGCAGAGAAGTCGTTGTCCCTAAATTAGCTCTCCCTCTCCTTTCAAAGCATATTTTTCGAGGCGTTTTGATGTCGCATAAAGGGGGAGATGGGATGAGGGACTCATAGGCTACTTATGCTAATTCCCTTGAAAAGTTACGCCAAAAATAAATAGCGACGCTCCCGCTACATCCTTTAAATATTGTGGGAAATCAACTTTAAAGTAATATCATTTATAATCGGCGAACAATGGCCCCGGCCTTCAAAGCTCGGGGGGAATTGTGACAGGATCTGGTGGGACCCTTTCAAGCACTTTGAAATGTTTTAAAACCCGAACTTTCTCCCCCATTTAAACACAGGGATTCAGCGGCCGTGGTCACCATATGGGCGGCCGCAGCCCCATTGAGGCGGCCGGCGGCGGGTGAATAGCCGGGGGTGGGGGGGGCTGCCTTTCAGGGGC
>NW_010412620.1:609-866 GCF_000710305.1 Buceros rhinoceros silvestris | reverse complement strand
ACCCCCAGTTGGGGTTTGGGCACAGCAGGTGGGAGCAGGGAGCACCCTCAGCTCCTCTGACCCCAGTGATCTCTAAGGGTGGCTGGGATGGGGAGGAACTGTAAGAGGGATTCAGGTGTTTGTGCTGGAGAGCAGCCGGAGCTGCTGAACACCAGCTAGGGGCAAATCCCAGGACAAACCGCAGGAAAGGGGAGATGCAGCAACTCTTGCCCATCAGAAGTCTCCCAGTTGGCCATTGCTGAAGGCAGCAAAAGCTG
>NW_010412620.1:0-306 GCF_000710305.1 Buceros rhinoceros silvestris | reverse complement strand
CATTCATCCCCTCCCAGTGCATTCCCCCCTGCCCAAACCCTGTACCTGTACCCCCTCCCCCTGCATGCATCCAGTTGTGCTCAGTGGATCTGGTGGGGGGGAAGTGCCCCCCAAGACCAATCCTGACCCCCAGGACTGGGCTGGACAGAGTGCTGCTGTGTCTAACCCCCTTCATGTGGATTCAGAGTGGCCCATGGCAAAATGCTGCTCCCTGACTGTGACCCCTGTCTGAAGATAAAAAAGGGGGCAGGGGCATGAGGGCTGGTGTCCCACCTATTTTGCTCTGCTGGGGTGAAGCCCCCCCTG
>NW_010412619.1:1153-1623 GCF_000710305.1 Buceros rhinoceros silvestris | reverse complement strand
CACCTACCAAGCTGATGGACCTCAAGGCAGGCAGTGGGGGAGTAAAGTCTCTCTGCTAGGCTGGGTACTGCATTTGCAGGGCTTCTAGGGCGAGCAGGTGGTCAGGCCCCATGGACACATGAGGCAACGGGGGGCATAAGCACGGCTGGGATAGCAACACCGCCTGCATTGTTACTCACATGGAGACTTTTTCTGCTATGTTCTGCCTTTATTTTCTTTCATTGCATAATAGTTAGATTTAGGGGGGCAGCATCTTTTGGAGACTGGCTTGATCCCCATTTGCCAGTCTGCATGTGGTTTGTCCAAACTTTGAAACACCCTCCCACTGTCACTAAAATTGGCGAGGCTTCTTCTGGGACGGGAGGTGGTCCCCAGGGCTGCTGCCTCTCCTCCTTGGGGTTCGACGGGGCCTCTCACGGGAGCGTTGGCTGCTCTGGTTGTGGCTGCGCGCGCGGCCAGGGGGGCCGCGC
>NW_010412619.1:602-1002 GCF_000710305.1 Buceros rhinoceros silvestris | reverse complement strand
CTTCCTGAAGCTCTTCTTGCTCCCTCCGGGTGGCAATGGGGGCAGAGGGGTGGCCGCCATCATCCCCCTGCAGGGTGCGGCTGGAGGCAGAGGACCCCTCTTGGGAGGCAGCGGGGTTGGGTGCAGCTGCAGGGCTAACCTGCTCCCCAGCAGCACGGGAATTCTGGATTCCCATCCAACGTCGGGCCTCCCTGCTGCACCTGTGCACGATGGTCTCAATAAGCTGGTGCACAAAGCTCCTCGTGCGTCTGCCCAGGGCATCCCGCAGCATCTGGACCAGACACTCCTCATCCAGCCCAAAATAGCGCAGGCTGAAGAGGACAAGGCCCTGCGCTGCTGCTACTTCCTGGGCATCCTCAAAGAGCTGCCCCAGCTCCTGATTCAGACAGGCCCTCATGGG
>NW_010412619.1:0-206 GCF_000710305.1 Buceros rhinoceros silvestris | reverse complement strand
GTTGGACAGCGGTTCGCCAGCTCTGCGGCCATGCTCACCACGTGCTCCGGTGGGCTGAGGGGAGCTGGGGCTGGCAGGCTGCTCCCGCTCACTGGTGCTGTCACCCTAGAAATGGAAGAGAGTTGACTGTCATTCACTGCTCCAGGAAAGAAAATGTCCAGAAGAAAGGCCCCCTCAAGAAGGAAACCCGCCCAGCTGCCCATGGT
>NW_010412618.1:0-1414 GCF_000710305.1 Buceros rhinoceros silvestris | reverse complement strand
GAGAGCTGCCAGTTCATTGTCTCCTCCCTGGGCGTGTACGCGAGGAGGAGCAGGCAGCAGCTGCAGCCCTTTGGCCGGGAGGATGTGCTCGACCTCTGCGCCTTCACCCAGGGGCACTGCCAGCTGGTCCACCGGCTGCTGGAGAGGGTGAGCCTGGGGCTGGCAGCAGGGCGAGAGCTCGATCAGAGCCTCTTGAGCAGCTGGAGGGTTTGTCACCCTGCTTTGGCCTCTCTGGTCCTCTTAATCTGCCACCGGAATGTTCCTCTGTGGTGTCCCAGTCCCAGGCAGCAGCACCTGGTGCTGCTCGGGCCCCACAAATGCCACTTTGCTCCTCGCCTCCGCAGGTTCCTCCTGATGGTGCCAAACAGAAGCTGATGGTGAAGCAGCTGCTGTACCGCAGCCTGCAGCTCTTCACCACCGTGGCCTACGACACCTTCCAGTGCTCCCAGGTACCAGTGGTGGAGAGGAGGATCCCTCGACACCCTCCCGGTGGAAGTGGCACGTTAGTTGGGTCACAAGGGGCTGCTCCAGCCACCCTAGGGAGGTTCGGAGGGGGCTGTGGGTTCCCAGCAGCCTCTTTCCAGCTGTGTTCTCCCTTCCCCTGTAGCTGGCAGAGAGCTGGCCTGGTCTGGAACAGCTGACATTGGGCTGTGAGACGAGTGTGACGTGGATGCTGGAGGCACTGGAGGGGCTCCCCGAGAGCGAGCGAGCCAAGTACCTTGATGTCACTGGTCAGTGCTGGCACAACAGAGGTGGAATGCGGCTCCTCGGCCCTGGCTGGATGTGGTGGCAGAGCTGTGGCTGTACCCAGGGAGCAGCGAGGGGGGTCTGGGAGGGCTCTGCTATGTTACTGGTGGCGCTGGGGTAGACAGGGATGGGCTCTGGGTGGGTGAGGAGAGAGGGGACACCTCGTGAAGATCGACCAGAGCAAGTCCTGCCCCTGGGGAGGAACAACTCCCTGCACCTGAGGTACTGGCCAATGTTGAGCCCATCAGTGATGGTGGTAGCACCTCTGGGATAACTATTTAAGAAGGGGAGAGTTGTGCAGAGGAGAACTTAATGAAGTTCAACAAGGGCAAGTGTAGGTTCCTGCCCCTGGGGAGGAACAACTCCCTGCACCAGTACAGGACAGGGAGGAGCTGCTGGGCAGCAGCTCCACGGACAAGGACCTGGTGGCCACCAGGTTGCCCATGAGCCAGCAATGTGGCCAAGAGGCCCATGGTCTCCTGGGTGCGTGAGGAAGAGGGTGGCAGCAAGTCAGGGAGGTTCTCCTGCCCCTCTGCTCTGCCCTGGTGAGGCCATGGCTGGAGCCCCGTGTCCAGCTCCAGGCTCCCCAGTTCAGGAGCTGCTGGAGAGAGCCCCGGGGGAGGCTGCGAGGCTGAGGAGGGGCGGGAGCACCCGGGGAAACTGTGCG
>NW_010412617.1:30107-34302 GCF_000710305.1 Buceros rhinoceros silvestris | reverse complement strand
GCTCCCCTCCCAGCACCGCCGGCTTCAGGGAGGCACTTTCAGGATGCAGGGAGTCTGTTCCGCAGCAGAGGGCACTTTGCTTCTCTGTAAAAGAAAGAGAGGAGAAAATGGCTTTTGAGCAGGTTGGGAAGGTTAATTTACCGAGTTGTAAGACACACTGACATTGAAATATGTCAATAAGCACATAGGGTTATCAGCAAATCTTTGCAGCACTCTCTGTTGTTAGCCTTATGCTGACAAAGAAGCTTTGTATTAGTTCAGTTCTGAGACACCTCTCTCTGCCGCCTCTACAGACCTGATGGTTTGTGCTTTTAGTGCTGCTGCTCACGTCTGTGGACCTCAGTGGTGCCTGTTCATTTGCCAGCAGCAGTTTTAACTCAGGCTTTTTGTTAAGAGATGAGGCTTAAGAGAGTCAGTGAACTGTAGCGTCTCTCTTGTTTAGGTAAAAAAGCGATCGTTCGCTAAGAGTCAAGTCAGAGATCTTGAGATCTTTATAAATGTTTTGACTTGGTACCCTTTTTGTTTCTCTCTTTTTTTAAAAAAAAAAAACCCACAACTTTCGAACAGGTTCCGCTGGAACAATATGCCTCGCCTAGAAAAAGTTTATCTAAAGAACAATGTCATGGGCCTCATATCCAATGTAAGTACCTTCTACCCCAGACTGCTCTCTGAAACACGATTCTTTCACTTGGAGATAGAAAGTGGGAGCGAAAGGTTTAAAGACCCCAGTTAATTAGCACAGAGGACCTGGATTCAGTTCTGCATTTCATTACTTTCTTGCTCTGAGTCCCTCGTTCCAGTGCTTTTCTCTGTCTTGTAGTCAGTAACCATGTTGCTTCACATGGCAGGAAGTTGTGAGGCTTTTATGAGGTACTTTTCTTAGGAGAAAATTCAGGAAATATGAATGTTCTTATCCTTTTCAGGACTACTAAAGTCATCATCTTAGCATTGTTTTCTCTGTGATTGTGATTGCTGTCATGACCTTCTTTTGAGGAAAATCCTTTTGGTTCCCAGAGTTCACTTGCTAGGGTAGGAGTGTCATCCAAGGTAGCTGGGATGAAGAGCTGCCCAGTATTGTCTTTTGCTTTGTTGGTTTTATTTTGTATAGTTTAGAATATTTGCAACTACTGTGCATCCTCAGTCCAAATTACAAATGTCTGATGATTGCTGTTTTGTGTAACTGCCCCTCTTCTTCACAGGGAACTCAGAGTATCCTGGAGGAGGAAAGTCACATTAAGGATGTTCTGTCTCGCATCGTGGTGGAGATGATCAAGCGTGAATGGCCTCAGCACTGGCCTGACATGCTGAAGGAGCTGGATACCCTCTCCAAGCAAGGGGTATGAATCACAGCTGTCTGTCCTCTTCTGCTTGCTCATAGTATGGGTTTCAGTCTTCCGTCATCCTGAGGAAAGCCTAACTCGTTCGTGGTCAGGTGAGACAGGCCAATGATGGACTCAAAAATCCCTGTAAGATTAAGTTGTCCTACGAGATGATTTTAGCAGAGAGAGGGCCATCCTCCTGTCTTGTTTTCCCAAGGCGTGAGTTGTATCTTCATGCATTCTCACTTTCTCTCTGCATCTCTGAGCTAGCCTTTAGAGATTTTAATGTTTGAACTGTGTTGATGGAATGTATTTCATTTGGGGACATCAGGAAACTCAGACGGAATTGGTGATGTTCATCCTCCTACGTTTGGCAGAGGATGTGGTGACTTTTCAAACTCTGCCTACCCAGCGGCGTCGAGATATCCAGCAAACCCTCACCCAGAACATGGAGAAGATCTTCAGCTTCCTACTAACTACCCTGCAGCAGAATGTCAACAAGTACAGACACGTGGTAAGAGTCTCTCTTCCCTGGGTTCAGTCAGTGCTGGAGGGATTTAGGAATTGGGATACAGCTCAGAAGTTGTTGGGGAAGCAAGTGCAGAAACTCTGAAATCCGTTGTTGTCGCTGTGAGGTAGGATCTGCTGTGGCCTGGGAAGCTGGTGCTGATCAGAGAGGCTGAATAGGCAAGACTGACAGGGTTGGTGTCAATAGTTGGGTGGATGCATGCCTCATCCCTACTGTTGGAATGCCCTGCTGACACTAGAGGTGTGGTGCTCAGCAAAACGAAGCTGTGGTTGTGGCAGAAATGGGTGGATTTGGGGTAGTTTATGTAATGCACAATGGTAAAGAAATGTCCTGGGCTTGCATCTGCTCTGTTACACTGCAGTGGTGTCTTTGAGGTGGTGCACCAAAATACATGAGGTTTTTGATGTCTCGGCATCGCGTCTGGGCCTCTCTGGTCCTTTTCTCCTAGAGCTCAGATCAGGAAACCTGTTTTTGTCAGGTTGTGGTGAGGAATGCTCTTCCCTTTTGTGTAAAAAGACTTCTTTCTTGAATTCTTAACTAGAGTCAGGTGAGACTGATGTGCAGGTGAGGTTGGTCCAGATGGATGGTGCAGGCAAATCTCTATGCCAGTCTGTTCCTGTGAGAAGGAAGTAGATTTGAGAGTGAAGCGCTATTGAGAAACCAATCTAGAAATAAGTTGCTTGGGTGTATCTCTTGTTCTTTCTTTCTGTGAATTAAAATCCAGAGTTAGACTAAATGTGAAACTGGGTGACAGTGAAAACCCCTCTCCTGCCTGTCCTCAGTTCATTTTCCTGATGCACTGACAGGCTGGACAAACTCACCTGTAGCACAGACAGGTCACCGCAGTTCGTGGTGGTGGGTGGGAGACCCAGCTGCATTTTGCAGGCTGGTTGAAATGCGTTTCCAGGTAAGGTTTGAATTGCAGTGCTTGAGGCTCTGAAGTGTGGCTGCTTTGCTAACGGTGGAATCTTTCTGATTGGCAAGGTTGGAGCACCCCAGGAACAAGAAGCCCTCACCACTCCACAGGTTAGCAGATCTTTGGGATGTTTGTGCATAGGGTAAATGCTGAGGGTTGGGTGTTCAGTTATCTGTCTGCACACTGAGACTGGGGGAGACGATGAACTGTTCCCCAAGACCATAATCATCTGTAGTGCCTCTAAGTCTGCAGTTCTGGTATGGTGGCTCAGCTGTTCAATCTTTGGGACACGACCAGATTAACCTAAAATCACCACACAGAATACACTGATGGACAGAGTTCCCAAACCAAAACCTTGCAGCAGATACAAATGCTTTTGGTGTCTTTGCATCTGAAAAATAAATGAAACCTGAGTGTGAGGGACTCGTTTGCATTAGGCAAAAAGATGGTGCAAGCAGTGCATTGCTGCTAACTGTCTGGAACTGGGAGTCAGGCTCTAAGTTCTTGCCCTAGCTCTCTCTCTGACCATGGACAAATCACTTACGCTTTTCAGACGTCTTTCAGAGTCTGGCTTTTGGATGCAAGATGCTCTAAAATGTCAAAAGTTCCTTCCCTAGAAGCTTCCAGGAAGCAGCAGAATGCCTTTCCTTCTTGTCCCCTCTGTCTCCCTGGTGCCTGCTGACTGGAGTGTCATCTTTTGGATGAGAAGGAAATTGCAGCTTAACTTGCAATTCAAAGTCCTATTGTCTTACCTGCTGGGAATTGCAGAGGTGGTTATGATGGTCGCAGCAGTGACCTGAGCGGAAGGCCGTGTTGCAGCCTCTTTCACTAGGGAGCTGTTTTGTGAAGCTGCTTCTGGCTGGATTCTTGAGAATAAGCCTGTCCAGCAGTGTCCAGGTGGAAGTGTGTGCTGTAGGTGCTCACTATTTCCTATTTTCTTTTTCAGAAGAATGATCTGGCTCAGGAGCCAAAGGTGAGTGGAGCTATGTGGGAGTTCATGCATTAGCCATTCCTAAGACCAAGAACTAGGCTTTTACCAGGCTTTGGTTACCTGTTACCTGTAGTTCATATTTACACATGGATTTGTTCACTTGAGAAGAGAGAAGTGAGGGGTGGCAGCAGAAGAGTCCAAATCTCTCACTCCCTCAGGGTGATTCCTGGTACTGTTCCTCAAGGGAGAGGATGGCTTTAAATAGGAATTGGTGTTTCTCTCTGGCTCTGACCTCCTTTTGCCTCCACTATGTTTCCAGGCCCAAGCAAATTGCCGCGTGGGGATAGCAGCACTCAACACCTTGGCTGGCTACATTGACTGGGTGGCCCTGAGCCACATCACAGCAGACAACTGCAAGCTCTTGGAGATGTTGTGTCTGCTCCTAAATGAGCCTGAGCTACAAATAGGAGCAGCAGAGTGTCTCTTGATTGCTGTCAGCA
>NW_010412617.1:19721-30013 GCF_000710305.1 Buceros rhinoceros silvestris | reverse complement strand
GCAGGAAAGTGAGTTCTTCTTTCTCACTCCTTTGGCTCCCCTTTGTTTTCCTCCTGTTCTCCTCTATAACTCTTCAGACTGAGCAATGAAATTTTTGCCTTTTTATTTAAGAAACAAAATTCAAATTCGCCTGCTTATGTTAATGATACTTAGTGTGAATGTCATGCCAACACAATACGTACAGCAAGTGCGGGAACCCTCTCCAACTTCTGGTTTTGAAGTTGAAGATCCTCATTGATTTTCTTCCCCACTTTCTACAACTTCAAAGTGGGGAATATGTCACCATCTGTGTCATCTGGCAACTCAGAGAAATGACAGCAGGATCTAAACAGGTGATTTGACCCCTTTTATTGTCAAGGCTGAGTGTTTATCAGCTGCCTTTAAGTAACTAGCCAGTCTGCCATGAAGAAGAGTTAGTGTCTCAGGATCAGTGTTTTGATTTAAAGTTCCTGTGGTGGAATTGCTTGGGGAAATTTCTTGACATCAGGAATACTTCAGATTTTTTGGCAATTTTTTACTGAAATCATTTATGGACTGTAAGCCTCTCCCCAGATGGAAGGACAACTGGGGATCCCCTAATTTCACTTGCAGATGGGAATAAATAGTTATGTTCTAATTAAGCCATTTGGCGTATTTTACACATAGGGTAAGCTGGAGGATCGGAAGCCTCTGATGGTCTTGTTTGGAGACGTTGCCATGCACTACATTCTCTCTGCTGCGCAGTGAGTACCATCCTGTTGCTGTAATTTCACCAAAAAATACATACACATGGCTTTGTAGATGTGATGTGCAGAAAATACTGCTGCTTAATGGCAGGGAGCTGGGACTGGGTTAGGAGAGAAAAAACACACCATTTGTTTTGGAAAACTTGTAAAACTGCAAGTTTTTCAAATCCATAATTGAAGGGTAAATATCTCAGCCTCCCCAGCTTTCTCTTCCAGCCTCAAATTGATCAGGAGGGACTCTTTCAAAGAGGCAATTCCAGCGGTTTTAGACGCCAATAAAGCAGTACTTCTTGATAATAGCAAAGAAAATCCCACTGCAATAAAATCAAATTGCTTTAGTCCTCTTTTTGTCTGTAAGATAGATAGCAGTGTGCCTATTACATATAGTGTGAGTAACTGTGACCCTGCTTTTCCCCCTCCTTTGTTCCCAGGACAGCGGATGGAGGAGGTCTGGTGGAAAAGCACTATGTTTTCTTGAAGAGACTTTGCCAAGTTTTGTGCGCGTTGGGCAGCCAGCTATGCGCGTTGCTAGTAAGTCTCTACTAATACCAGCAGCAACCCTGGCAGGGCTGTTTTTAGGGCTGGGAGTGAGGCAACCCTGATCTAAGGTAGGACCGGGGTTCTCTTTGCACATTTGGTAGTCATAGGGTTCTCTCCACACATTTGGAAAAGGCAGAAATGGCTCTTCTTGCAAGAGAGATAACCGTATCCTGCCAAGTCACAGGAATGTAGAATGAAGGGACCCTGACTGATTCCAGGCCTCTGTTGTCATCAAGAATTATCTTCTGTAACCTCTGTAAAATGTTGAAAATTGAAAATTGAACTCCAGAAAATTACTCTTGTGTTGGAGGAAGCCTTTTTAAATTTACCTGTTAAAAATAACTCAAAGAGTATACCTGTTTCTTCTTCTGCCAAGCTTCTTTCAAGCTGAAGGAAGAAACAGGTTTTGTTCCTGCTATTCATCTTTCTGATGCTTTTTGTCAACACTGAGATGAAGATGCTGTGCTGGTTGTTGAATTCCTGCTCCCTCCATTCATCACAGCACTTCTGTGGTAAAGGTGGCAGGCTTGTTGAGAGATGCTGTTTGTGAGGAGACTGAGGCAGCCAGCCTGTGCAAGTGATAGAGCAAAGTAAATTCTCACAGGCAGGGAAAGAAAAATCAATCCTTTAAGAATTTATCCCTAAAAAGAAAGGATGTGCTGCTGTTTTCAGGTACTTCACTTGCTGTTAGGCAGTGGGAGCTGTTAGTCTTTAATGAAGTAATGACAGGGGATTTGAGTCCTCTCATCCAGATTCACTTGGGAGAAGCAGCATTTGGCTGTACAGCTCCAGAACAGGGGTCTGGAGGGCACAGTGTTATCATTAGTGAGTAGCAGCAAAACCTTGAATTTGTGGCTCCAGGCAAAACTTACTTTCCAGACAAACTTGCCAGAAAAAGTATTGGTAAGAGATGTCCATACGTTAAATGCAGGAAACATTGGGAGGAATGGGAGTGAAGTCATCGGGGTATGTTTCCTTGTGAAATTCTCCGGTTTTGAATTGTTCCATTTCGGTACTCTTGGGTGGGCTTGACCCACAAGGAGTAAAACCGTGACTCATAGCAGCAGCAGTGTTATGAATTTGGTTCTAACAGAACTCCAGTATCTGAGAAGTCACCCTTTTCTCTGGAATGAGGATGTTGCTGCCTCCATCAACCCCAGGCTGGTCAGCAGAACTTGCTCCTTCTCAGGCTATGCTGGTTTCAAAAAGAAATTGCGAGTTGTTCAGTGTTTTTGTCTCTGCCGCTTTGCAGTCTATGGCCTCGAATGTAGTGCTCCTGCTTTACCCAGAGACATACAGCTTATGAGCCCAGCATCACACAGGGTTAGTAGTTTGCCTGAAATTGCTTGTCTTCTTAACAGGGCTCAGACTCTGATGTGGAAACGCCAGCCAACTTTGGCAAATACCTTGACTCGTTTTTAGCCTTCACAACCCATCCCAGCCAGGTATGTAAAGGGCCGAGTCTCATGTATGTCTACGTAAGAATGTCTGAGTGCGTAAGTGAGCTAACCTGTAGAAGACTGCAGAACTTCACCTGCCAAATACTGCTCTCCAGGCTCTCCTTTTCACCTGAAGACCTGGGAGGCAGAGTAGTTTCTCCTCCGTTACCAGCCCATTAGGAACAGTGTCTGACACAGTGGTGCTGAGTAGAAAATGCAGAATTTGCAATCAGCCCTAGTGTTTACTCAGAGACTTCTGGTATTCTGGAAGTTTGGGTTGTGCCTGCAAGGTGCCTTGTCCTCCACCAGATAGTCGGTGTAAATTTGCTATTGCCTTCTGATAGCAACACTTAATATTAGCAGTGGAGATTCCTGTACTGAAATCCTTCTCTCTTCCCTGCTTTTCTCTCTTTTCCCCCCAGTTTCTGCGCTCTTCCACCCAGATCACATGGGGAGCCCTCTTTCGGCATGAAGTTCTGTCTCGTGACCCCTTGTTGCTGGCTATGATTCCCAAGTATCTCCGTGCATCTATGACCAACCTAGTGAAGGTATGTGGGAACTGTGGCCAGACAGGAGTGAGAAGGTGCCTGGGTGAACGTGGCCTGTGGATCCTGGGGGAGAAACTACATTTTTATTGTGCTGGCCAGAGACGTGATCTCCAAGCCACTGAGCAAACAGGTCTATTTATCGTTGTACTGTCTGCTCCTTGTCTTTGTCTCCTTGAAGCTGGTGTTAGCTCTGATGGGTGACTTCTCTTCCTTCCTGACTTTGTCTGCTTTGTCTCCAGGTGGGCTTTCCCTCTAAAACAGACAGCCCCAGTTGTGAATACTCCCGCTTTGATTTTGACAGTGATGAGGACTTCAATGCCTTCTTCAACTGTAAGTTGCCATCAGTCCCTGTGAATGCTGTTGTCTGTGCCCTTCCTCGTACTTTCAGTTGCTGGCTGAGCTTGCAGCCTACCATCTTGGCTTGGCAGCTTTCATTTGTGTCTTCACTATTTCACCCTAAATTAATTCATCATTTTCCCAGGGCAGCTCAGGAGTTTAATTTTACTTACTTTTTGCTGTTGTTTTTCTTGCTGATTGGGTAGGTAGCCTAGCATTTTCTACCTAGCATCAAAGAAAACGTGCCTCTTAGTCACCTAGAGGAGGAGATGAAACAGCCTGGAGTCCTGCTCAGGTTAGGAGAGGAAAAGAGCTTACAAAAGATTTTAAATATCATTCCAGAAAGAAAATCTGTCTTGGCTCTGCTAAGAAGCTTCTGGTTCAGTACCAATAGTTAGAGTGGAGCAATTAAAATAGCCAAATTTAATCATGATCTTAAACCAGCAAACAGGAAACCCTGGATATTTGTGATTTTATTTTTTCTTGTATTTTACTTCCCAAAACCAAGGTTGATTCTCACTGGCTGGTATAGTTTGGTAGTCACTTGTTGGCTGGGAGGATATACTTAATGAATTGCTTAAACTCTTACATTTTACATTTATGTTTGAAGGTTTTAAGTGATGAATTTTTATTGCGTATTGGTTTATTTTTTACTTACTGTAATAAGTCTGTTTGGGTGGAAATCAAAAGTCGCTAAATGCTCAAAGCCAGAATTTGAAGTAGTTTTAGGAAGTAATTATACTGGGGATATTACATAAGAAATAAAATGGATTTGAAACACAAAATAAAATTACTTCATAAAACATCTTTAAAGAATGCAAGTTGCATCTGTAGTCAGCAGAGCTGATTGTTTTGTGTGGTCGTGTACTGAAATATTTTGGAACAAATGAAATTCCTGTTCTGTACTTTTAATATCTGGGTTAAGTTGAACAGTCTAGCTCAGGAAAGTGGAGTTATCAAATGCTGCTTTTCTACTTCAATATCTCCAAGGGGCTTTGTAAGCAGCAAATGTGTATAGTTCAAAGAATTTTCTTTTCAATGAATAATAGAGGCTTAATTGTAGTAAATCTGATTTTAGCATAGATTTTCATAATTCACATCGCATTTTAATTGCACTCTTTATGTTAATCCATCATTTTTTAGTTGATGTAAATTTCTTCCTAAATGGCCCATCCTGTTACACCTAGTTTACTGACTGTAGAGCTGAGCTTACTGCGCAGCTATTGCCAGAGCAGCAGCCCGTAACGTTCCCGGGTCTGTAAAGCCGCAGGCGAGCTTTGGGGAAGGGAGCATTTGCAACATCAGCTTGTTGCATGGTGTCTGCTTTTTCACTGCAGCTTTTCGAGCCCAGCAAGGAGAGGTGATGAGGATGGCTTGTCGTCTGGACCCTCGAACTGGCTTCCAAATGGCTGGTGAATGGCTGAAGTACCAGCTCACAGCTCCTGTTGATACTGGACCCATGAACTGTAAGTTACCTGGGAAAAAAAAAACAAACCAAACAGGGATCTGGGTTTTGTTTTTTAATTCAAGCCAAGAGGAAACTTCTGTGCCTTTTTTTTTCTTTTTTTATTTTTTAGGGGGAGCCAAGAGTGAACAATAGGTTTTCAGGCTTTTAAAGATCTTGCAAGTTAAAAGCAAGATTAATTTAACCCTTTGCAGTCTACTACGGAATAGCTAACGTAAAGTCTCTGCCTCCTCGTTTTCCTCCCCCAAGTTTCTCTGCAAACCAGATGCAGCTGTCTCTCTTATAACAATTTTACAGTTACTTGGGCCTTGTTATCTCTGTAATGTATTGATTATTTTTGTCCAGGGACATTCTGCCTGTGTGGCAAGTGCCTCTGTCAGTCACCTTTCTTTCCCCCTGTGAAGGAAAGCCACTTGGTGCTCTGCAAAGCCACAGAGGGCAGTCTTGCTTGCAGTGCTGGATCTGGGCATGCAGTTCCTCTCCTTTTCCTTTCTGTGATTTGTTGGTGTTCCTCCCTATAGTATCTCAAAGGTCAGGCTTATGTCTCAGGAGCCTTCACTTGAATGAGGTAAATCACACAGGAGTATCTTAATTGCTCCTGGTGTATCCCTGCCAGGCATCTGCAGGAATTGCTGTGTGACCAAAATACCTGGCAAGTTGTAAGGTGCTGCAGTGTGGGAGCTTACCAGCATGCTGTTGTGCATATAGGGAGGAGCATGGTGAGAGCTCCGGTGTTCTCTTCCTTTCAGCTAAGACAGGCGAAGGTCTCTGCTCCATCTTCTCTCCATCCTTTGTGCAGTGGGATGCCATGACCTTCTTCTCGGAGAGCGTCATCAGCCAGATGTTTAGAACCCTGGATAAAGACGTATGTGTATCAAATGTTTTTGCTGCTCTCCTGGCTTGTTCTGGGTTGACGTGAGCGGGTTTTTTCAGCTGTGTTGTCCTTGAAAAGTTTGTAGTAACCATTTACCTCCATGCAAAACCCCAGAGCTTTTGGTGAGTGATTCTCAGGAGGAGCAGTGACCCTTTTTTAGACGGGACCAAACTCATACTGGCTCTCAGGCATGTCTTGGTTAGGGACACTATGCCCTGAGACGTCACAGGACAGCACTCAGGTGGCATGCTTTGACATAGTGCCTTGCTAGAGGAGAAGAGGACTGCTTAAGCAGAAATTTCCTAAGTTTATTCTTTTTAATTAAACCCTGATTCATTTTTTAAACTTTTAAGTAAATGAGAGGAATTCATGCTCAGGGAGTAGGAGACAGAAGCAATTTCTCTCTGCTTTTTGTTCAACAGCAGGCGAATCGGAAGGAAAGCATTTTTTTCTCAGTCTGATGTAGACTGACTTGATTTTTTTATTTGGGCTAGGCTGCTCATGCACTTTAGTTCATAATTCTAATCACAGTACAATAATTATATGGGTTGATATAATTGGTTAAGCATGGAATCTGTTGGATAGAGTCAAAATGAGAACTGGGAGCCAGAGAGAAAGGAAATTTGCACTTCCCTGAGGTGCAAGCAGTAGTGTGGGGAATTGAGATTGACTTCTCAAGACTGCCCCACCAACAATGGCAGTGCTGCTGTCCTTTTTCCCTCAGCAAGTGCATGTAGCCCACAGTTAAACTGAGCCTTCTGCTGCTTTTCTTTCTGCTTTGAGAACAGCCGCGTTCAGCTGAGAGGCCTGATTTGACAGCAGCACTCTGTGACATAGCTCTAGGCATTGTAGGATGTGCACTACAGGCTTGAAGCACTGAGCGTTGCCTCCTTTTTTCATTCCTTCTTTCCTTTTGCTGCCTTTGTAGGAAATCCCAGTAAACGATGGCATAAATCTGCTGCAGCTTGTCCTTAATTTTGAAACAAAGGATCCTCTAATCCTGTCCTGTGTGCTCACCAATGTCTCTGCTCTCTTCCCATTTGTCACTTACCGACCAGAATATCTACCACAAGTACTTTCCAAGGTAGGTACTTGCAGGCCATGCTGATACCAGGTTGTCTTTTTGTACTAAACTGCATGAGTTAATTCTCTAGGCGTTATTGTCAACAAGTTTTGCAGTTCTTACTCTGAAGTCTTAACATTAAGTGCATGCTGTGGCAAGTAGACACTGTTTTTTATTTCAAGACCTCGCTGTGCTGATGATTCAGCTTAGTCAGAGATTCTTCATTGACATTAATGAAATTCCACTAGTGTTATGATCTCAAACTCAAAATACACAAGTGCTAGATATTAACAAATGATGTGAGTGTTCTGATTTTTCCTCTCTCGCAGCTCTTTGCTTCAGTTACCTTTGAAGTTATAGAAGAAAGTAAGGTACGTTTGAATTATTATCTGTGAATGAGCTGTAACAGTTGGATCAAGTCATATGCTGTTTGAATGCGTGCTGAGTCTGCTTCTGGAAAGGGCTGGGAAATCTAGATGTCATTGATCTCTTCTTGGTTGACATGGCCTGCTAAGCTTTGGCTCATGAATTTAGGCGGCCACAGGTGTGGTGTAAGGCACAATCCCCTGGTTCTTTCTCCCCATAGTGCACGTAGTCCCCCAGTCTATGCTGGCCTTCCTGAGAGTGAAAACCCTTCATTAGCTGTGGCTATTCTTCGGTAGTTGGTATAGGTGGCATTGAAGAATGGCTGTAAAGCTGCCAGCTACCTAGGGAGTGCTTGGAGTCTTGAAATAGTGAGTGAGATCCGTGGCATCCTTGATTCTGGAGTACAGCTTGTTCAGTTGTGGGCTTTTTGTGTTGACTGCTGCTCCAGAGGAAATATGGTTGTTGCACGGTTGTTTGGGGTGGGGAGTGTGGAAATGATTTTTTTTTCATCTGTACTCAACAGTGCATAGAACTGTATATAATGCATTTGTCTTGAAGATACCCTGCATTTGTCTGAACTTTTATTTTGTTGCATTGAAGTTTGTTATGTCTGTCCAGGCTCCTAGAACTCGAGCAGTGAAGAATGTGAGAAGGCATGCGTGCTCCTCGATCATAAAGATGTGTCGGGATTACCCTCAGCTTGTCCTGGTATGTAAACGTGCCTCCATCATGAAGTCTTGCCTCAGTTTAATTTAGATTTTGTGTGTGATCTTCAGCTTCCTTGGCTACAGCCTCTGTTTTCCTTCCAAGACACATTCCCACCGCACAAATGGCGAAGTGTTTCATTCCCTGTACCACTGTTCTTATCCTCCTGACCCTGAAAAATTTTCTGCCTGAAGAGTTGAATTGTAAAGCGATGCATTAAATGAAAAGGTGATGAGTTAAATGCAAAAGGGATGATAAAGCAGTGTTAGATTGGTTTTATGGGAATGTTTGCCCAATTTCCATTTTGTCACTTGCAGTGGTCTTCATGGATTCCTTAGCTGGAGATTCTTTAGCAATGACTAATGGCCAGGCTTTCTTCTGTTACTTAACAGAATGTAGGAGCAAGAGGAGACTATTTGTTTTCTGGATTAACTTGAGGAGGCTAGAAAAACCAAACATCTTTAAAATCAGTGAGCTGGTGTTCTGTTTGCTTTTGCTGAACTAAAGATCCTGCATGCAACCGGCATAGCTCTGAACTCATTTCTTTAGCAGTGTTTGTGAGAAGTGGCCCTAGGATTATGGGAGCACCCTAGGACATTGCTGGTTTAAACAAAGACATTTTTTGAGGATGCTAATCAAAGTAATTCAAGGGTTCCAGTCTGCATTCTGCAACAGCTGCTAAGAACCAGCAGGTTTTCTTTGTCCCACTCTGCTGGTCCTTGAACTACCGCGCTCTCTTTCCCATGACCAGACGAATGAAGAGCCAAGGGCCCAGAGCTGCCCCAAAATATGCTCAGATGACTTTCCTGAAGGGGATGATTGCTAATGCTTATACAAAGTTACAGGAAGACATGGCTCTGACTAGAATGGGTAGGGAAGAAACTCGATCATTCTTGTGGAGGGAGTGATAACCATATGAATTGTTATTAACCTAGTTAAAAGCAAAGAGGTGGAAGAGTCCTAAGTCTGGACTTGAGAGCCGAAGGAGCAAGGTACTTCCTGTGAGCAAATACAAGCACTAGAACTATAAGGGATATGACTGCCTAGAAGAGAGGGGTTTCCTGTGCTTATTTCAGTCGTTCTAGAGACTAAAGTAAACTGATGCAGGATGATGATAGAAGGGTAGGGAAGAAAAGAGGTTCTTCTGGACTGAACATTCAGAGAAACATCAGACTAAGAAGGAGATGGCTATGTAAAGAAAAGGTGACTTAGACATGCTGCTCCAGATGTTCTGTGCAGTGCAGTACACCCCACCTCTGTCTTCCCCAGTGGCCCTCCTCCACACCAAATGCATGACACTGTTCCACCTGGATGTGTTTTCTAGCCAAACTTTGAGATGTTGTACAACCACGTGAAGGAGCTGCTCTCCAACGAGCTACTTCTGACACAGATGGAGAAGTGTGCTCTTATGGAGGCCCTCGTCCTCGTCAGCAACCAGTTCAAGGACTATGAGCGGCAGAAAGCTTTCCTGGAGGAGCTCATGGCTCCTGTTGCTGGCTTATGGCTCTCCGCAGAGATGCAGAGGTATGGGTTATTTTTCTGACCTTTTTACTGGAAGTGTTATAGAGGTAATGTCTGCCCAATAAGGAGATACATAAACCACGTGAAAGTGGTGGGGTGCTTCATCACCTCCTGTGCTGCGGGCAGTTGTTGTGGTAGCAGCTCTCCTGCAGTTCAGAAATTGCTGACTGAGTCTAAATGCTGTTTGTTGAAAATTGCTGGGTAAGAGTTAAGGGGATAGAGGAACACTTCCCAGCACGCACAAACATTTCCAGAGAATGAGAAATAAAAATTATCTGGGAGAAGCTAGGAAGGTGAGCCCTCCTTACTAAAGCTGAGGTGTCCTGCAGCCCTGGGCAGCTGGATGTGCACAAGAATTTTCTCAGTAGGGCTGTCTTCATGAGACATTCAAAGGTTTTAGGTCCCCTTGGCCCAAGAGAACTGAAGGTGTTTGGAGAGTGCACACATCTCTGGTGCTTTTTACCATGTTCCCGCACAAAGCGTGGAGCACTGGTTAGTTTCTCTAGCCTGCTCTGTATTTGTTGTTTATTGCCAGTGCAAAGCTCTGCTGAAATTCCTTGGTACAAATAATAATCCTTGTTGCTGTCTTTTGCTGCTGCCAGAGTCCTTTCAGATCCTGAAGCCTTCATTTCCTACGTGGGTGCAGACAACAAAATTGCCGATCCAGTCTTGGAAGATCCTAGTGGACTGAACAGCTCTAGAGTGAGTCT
>NW_010412617.1:19367-19634 GCF_000710305.1 Buceros rhinoceros silvestris | reverse complement strand
CAGACAACAAAATTGCCGATCCGGTCTTGGAAGATCCTAGTGGCCTGAGCCGCTCTAGAGTGAGTATCATTACCAGGAGAGGCATAAACCTTAGTGAGATGGGACTTGCCTCCTTCTCTCCCCCATTTCTATTGTGATTACACAAAAGATCTCTCCCGATCACCTGCTTTAGGATGTGGATCAGTACATTTCTCAGACTGCAGAATAACAGGCTTACTTTAGCCTCTTTAAGCTACAGTAATGAGCACGTAGGCCATGCAAAACCAT
>NW_010412617.1:673-19232 GCF_000710305.1 Buceros rhinoceros silvestris | reverse complement strand
ACTGTTCAGCAGCATCACTTTGCGTAGCAGAGTTTTGTTTTAGAGAAGCAATTGGTTTACATGACTTTTGTAAATATGGTGCAGTGAATCGTGCTTTTTGGGACAGGCAATACGTCATGCTGAGACTGCAGCATGGAATATAATTAAAATTCATCTGAAGAGATTCATGTTGTTTGAGTTGTTAGCAAAATGTCTTCCATTTCTTGGACAGACTGCAAGTGGAGTTGTTATCTTTAGGTTTGTAGAAGACGCTGAAATGCAGTCCACACAGCTGTGCTTGTGATTTCAGGCGAGTACACTTTGATCACTGTCTCATCACAGATCTCTACATCCCTCCCAGCACATGAAGCAGATGAGGAACTGATGGTGTAAACCCTTCCTGTTAAGAGGGACACCTGCCTGGTTGCTTGCATACTCATGAGATCATATGTGTTGCCACTTTGTCAAATTGCAAGTTCTTAGGCGTCCTGCCGTGGCCGAGGGTCACTGAAGATGATGAAATGCAGCATGATTGTTTGCTGCATTTTCTTGGCAGCTAATCCACCTGAGTTTGTTCCGATCACCAGTGGAGACTCATTGTAGAGCATTCCCTTCGAGATGGGAAAACTTAAATTTATTCAGGTTGTGCTCTGGCTTTCCACATTTCTTGCTGCAGATAAGCTTCTGCGTGTACACCATTCTGGGAGTTGTGAAGCGAGCTCGTTGGCCTGCTGACGCTGAAGAGGCGAAAGCTGGAGGATTCTTGCTGGGATACATGCCTAGTGGAAATCCAATCTACCGTAATCCCTGCACTGAGCAGGTCCTGAAGCTTTTTGACAATTTACTGGCTCTTATAAGGTGGGTCAAGTTGACTAGAAATCATTTATGTGGACTTAAGAATCTCTGAAAGCCAAACTGTGATAAATATATGGAATGCTCAGAGCATGTTCTCCCAGTGAAGCCAGGAGGAACGCAGGCTGGTGCAGGTGCCCAAGTACTGTTCCTGACTGTTCACAGTGGGGAATGGTACTGGGGAAACTGGAGCCTTCTGAATGTTCGTTTGCCTGGCCTACAAGAATCCATCAAAGCCAATGGGAGCTTGGGCTGGGGTTGCCTCCCCCACCTCCACTGCTGTAAATCTGCCACCCAACCCAGTTAATCGTTTCTCAACTAACATCTCTGCTCTGCCCTCAGCCCCTACAAGGCCACCTCTCCAGTCACCACCAGGGCAGTCCCAGCTCTCATCGCATCCTGTTTGAGTTGTTCTCTCTTCGGTGTTAAATTAAGCTGGTTTTGCTGAACGTGACCACCATCCTCCTGGAGCACTGTCTGCTATTGAAAACAGTGGATGCATACTCTCAGGCTGTTGCTACCTTGCAGTGCCTCTCTGCACGTCACTGGTGGTGTGTACGTCTGGGGCAGCCAGAGGAGGGGACAAGAGAAGGCAGAAAAGGGGAATCCTGAGTAACACAGTTCCCAGAATCATAAAGGAGGAATCTGTCTCAGGGTAACGGCTGACACTGAGGTTTTGCCAGGCTTACGGGGCAGTTGTGGGATTACACTACATGTTATGTACTTGAAGACTTGAGGCTCTGTCCTTGGCAGGAGCCTGTTGGGAAAGAGCATTTTGAAATCCACTTAGATTTTTCAGCTACCAGGTCTGTGAGGAAAGGGACATTATCACTCAAGCTCTGTCTAGTCAGGTATGTTTGGTAGCCACTGAGCTGGAGACTGCTGCTTCCAGTGAGAAGTGATGTGCTGGACTCATAGGACAAGCATGTGCTGTCTTGCCCCACCCCAGCTGTGCTTTTCGTGGCAGAGCTCTGTGTAGCAGAGCGGGTGGTGCATTGGCCGGTGAGCAGGGCTGAACCATCTTGTTATGGCTGTGGAGGTGTGCTTGAAGTGTTTTTGCCTTTTATCCTGCAAGGCTGAAGATCCTATTGATGAGCCTTTGGGAGAGGTTGGGTAGAGTTGCCTGAGTAGAGGTAACCTCATGCCATTTCTTCCAGAGCCTGGAACACGCTCCATATTGTGGAACTAAACTAAAGCAGTGACCAAAGTCCGAACAGGCTGCAACAGACTTTTTGCTTGCGTGGCTGCTGTTCTTGCCAGAACTTACACATTATTGAAAGCACATGGATCTCTGTTACAAGCAGCTTAGGAAACTATTCGCAAACTCTACCACTACCCGTAAAGAAGCAGAAATTTTGTGCCTGCTTGTTTACCACTTCCAGGAAAATGCATGAGCTAGTGCTTCTGCACCTACATAAAGGAAGAAGCTCTCTGGTTGTTTTTTGAGATAATGCATCTGTCTTGTTAAAGCATCTCCCCTGCAGACCAAAATCTTTTCTGAGCATGTGGTAGCAGCATACATGGAGCAGTCTGTACTTCACTCAGAGGTATCCAGGCTTTTCTTAAGGCTCCAACAAGAACCAGTGGATGATGTAAGAGCAGTAGATCCTCCACCTCAGACCCTTCTTGGCTGCTGCTGGATGTAGAGGCCTTTTTCTGTGACAACTGCAAACTCGTAATTGTTCAGTGCAAATGTTGATGATGCTTTTGTCTTTTTAGAGAAGTTGAGGCTTGTGCTATGGAGCTTCTGGTGTGTTTTTTACTGGCTTTGAGTGCCTTTTCAGTGTACTGCTTCTCAGGCCCTCTTTAATATGAATTACACGAGCGAATATGGAATCTGTAGCAGCCTGTCAGCAGGTGGGAAGAACAGGGACGTAAGGAAGGCTGGCTGGCAGGAAGGCCAGCGTTGAGGATGCTTTCAGGAACGTAGTTGCACTGGAGACAGATGCTTCTCTTAGCTCTGCCGTTAGGCAGCTTTCTTTTTCTGGGGATAAGCAAGGTCCAGTGTTGCTCATGTGCTTATGCAGGAAGCAGACATGGAAGTCCTCACAGATTGTGTTGGTTGCTGGGTGAGCAGATCTGCAATTAGCAGCAGTGTGAATCCTGCTGAGCAGCTGAACTGAACACCAAATCGGGCACCAGTATGCAAAAGAAAAAAAAAAAAGGGCATTTTTGCAGGCTGAGCAGTTGGGTTTGCTGCCCTCTGGATATTGTGTGGCGTTCTTCTGCTGTGTTAGTAGACAGGAGCAGTGAAAGTTGTGAAGACTCTGCCAGGGTAAGAAGCTTGAACACAGCTTGTGGGTGAGGCCAAAGAGGTGAGGGGAATGAGAGGGAGTCGAGGTAACAAGTTAAAACACAGTAGTTTTCAATGGCATCTTTTTGAGCCGACTCATATTTGTCTCTATTTTGATAGCTGTGTTTACTGAATCATTTTGAGGTTGCTTTGCTAATCACTGCTTGCAACTTTTCCAGTGATGATTCTCCTGTCCTCTGTGGTACCTCATGTTGTCTAGCTGCTTTCTAGCTTTTGGCTTAAGTCATTCTTCCCTGAATTTAAATGCAAATCATGATCCCCCGCCGCTTTTAGATAAAGGCACATTTCTGGAGTCAGTAGCTGCATGAACTGAGTGACACAGCATCTTTATTGTGCTGGGATTTGCTCATGTGTTGTTATAAATGGACCGGTCAGGCTCAGCAGATGCTTTGCATGAACAAAGGCTTTTTTGCAACTTCTCTTGAAGAGATGCTGACGTTACCAAGGCATTAGTGCCGGTGAAAGAATGACTGGAAAGACATGGATACTGTAGGCATTTTCATTGTAGACGGCTCCAGCTTTGGATAAAGATTCAAGCATGGACTGTCCTAAAGGACTCATCTTCTGGCCTTCAAGCCCATCTCTCTAAGCATCAGACCCTCTTTCCAGCAGAGCTGTGACCATCACTGAAAATGCCCCAAGTCCTGCCATATCCTTTGCTTTGTCTTTTCTGACGCATAAATGTCTTTTGAATTTTGTTTTTCCATGTTCTCCTATGTGGGGGATGCCCAGGAGTGCTGCTCACTGCTGGGAGTCTCAGCTGAAACATGCCTAGGGGCTACGTTTTCATAATGCATGAGGGCTGTCAGAAGCTTTTTTAACTCCCAAGGGGAGCGGCTGATGAGCCATTATCACTGGGACCTTTCTGAAGTACTAATTAAGGGAGATCGGGCCTGTGAGTGAACATCAGCCCTCCCAACTGTCAAACTTGAGAAAATCCTTCAAGAACTCTGAAACAACTAAGGACGATGACCACAGGCAGCTTCAGGATATGACTGTCTGGCCCATCCTGCTGGGGTTAGAGCAGTGGGATTTCAAGGTTCACCACCACCACAGTTCTGCAGTCCTTGGGTTCGCCCCACTGCCCTTCAGTCCAGCGTGAGGCAAAGCCAGCACTGGCACAGAGCAGGCAGAAGACAACGCAGGAGGAGATGGGTTTAGCAGCTAGGTTTCTGGATAGCCTCAAGCAGAAGTGCACTGTTTTTTGAGTCAGTGGAACATTATCCGAAGTTTTGTGGAGGCTGGCCTACTCCCCGGCCCCTCTTGGGAGAGTAAAACCAGCTTGTGCCCCTCTGAGGCCTGTTGCATGGTGTTAGATCCAGCTCAGAATGAGAGTATGAGTCATTAAGAAGGCATTTCTGTAGCTCTTTCTTACAAAACTTATATACTTGCCTTCCTCACATGCAAGTGAGCAGGGAAGTATTTAACACTTGCAGAGAGAAATGGGATAGTTGCTGTTTTGGAGCTAACTCAGGCTCTCTGCAAACTCAGGCAGACATCACTGCATCAGAGTTGCCAGAATTGTGAACATAGACCTTAAAAAAAAAGGTTTAAAACCTCCTTAAGACATGAGTGAAAGCTGAGACTCTGGAGAACATACTGAGGTCTGCCCGCATTCCCTTCCCCCAGCCATTCCCATGTACCCCCCTGCTTTGGGAAACGCTGCTCTAGGGGGAGATACTGAGTTGCCCTTGATCACCTTTAGCAGCAGGTACAATGGCATTGCAGTTTTGGAGGAGGCTGCAGGATTTGTGCTGTGTGCAGCTGGCGACACCCAGAGTGGAGGTCTGAGGTCTCAAAGGAGAGAGGTAGGTGAGAGAGACACCCCCTGCCGAGTCCAGCTCTGAGCGTCAGTACCCTGGCTAAGAGGGGACCCATTTTGGCCTGGATGGAAAGAACCAGCCACCCGTGGCTGAATTGGTGTTCCTCACAAAGAGTTGGCCGTGGCCGCCTCCCGATGATGCGGAATTGTTCCCAGCTGGATGTGTTGTCCAGGGCGCACATGTGTCTGCCATGAGTAACATCTGATCGGAGTGATGTTCTCCCTAGAGTCCCTCCAATGCCACCTGCCATTCTGGGGACTGTGACCCATCCCTGGGGGGCAGTGTGTGTATTTTGGAGCTGAAACAGCCCCTCCCTCTGCAGGGGCCTTAGGTGCAGAAGGTCTTTTGAGATTACAGAATCCATGTCTTCTCATTTTTTAAAACACATTCTCTGATCCCTTTGGCCAAGCTAATAAGCTCTTGGCAGCATCAGCTGGAGAATTACTGGGAGTTTTCACTGCCAGTGCTTGCAAGGGGTGGGGTGAACTGAAATAAGTGGAAGGGGCAGCCAGGAGGTTCAGGACATGAGGTGGAGTCACTCCATGTCTCTGTCGGGTCAGCTTCCCCTATATTTTTGCAGGTGGGGAAGGGGGATCCCATGCACACGTGCTTGGTCTCACCTTCCTCATCATCTGCCTCAGAGGAGCTGTTCACAAACTGAAGGAGAGGATCCCACTGTCAAGGGCAAAAGGGGTTGACCCACATGAGTATAAACCAAGTGCTCTTCTGTTTCAGGACTCACAACAATCTCTACATGCCAGAGATGGTGGCTAGGCTGGGGGAAACGTTTGCAAAGGCGTTAGACATGCTGGAGGTGGAGAAGAATGCCATCCTAGGTAAGCGGCTTCTCTTCAGGGGGACTGTGTGGGCAGATGCTCAGAGGTATTTGAGGTAATGGTCTGTCAGAGGCAGTGGAAGTGAAGAGGGGCTGGAAAGCCAGTTTATTCATTGTACTCGCAGCTCAGCTGTGATTTGAACCTGCTGAAATGAAGAAATTAAATAAGTTACTGGTCTCAGGCAAATTGGTTTCTTCTGCATGAATTTAAGGGTTCTCTATCAAACTGCTTATCTCAGCTGGGGGGGGAAGGGGGGGGCGCATGTCTCTGCAACATGGCATTTCAGGCTGGAGAGACTAGGAGTGCTGTAGCTGTCAGCCTTTGAGCAGAATTACTGCTCAGTAGGAACCCTGAGTGCTGATGCACAAACCTGTCCTGGAGGGCAAGAGGCAAGTCTGGCAGGATGGCCCCGTCACTCGTTTCCAGATGGTGTATTAGGAAGAGGCTTTTGGAAGCGTCTTAAAACAGATTTGAGCTTGTGGACGCTGAAGCCTTTCCAGCCAAGGAGAAGTGGGTGGCCTTGTAGATGAAGTGTGGACCGTGACTGTGGAAATTAGGGGTTAATTTCAAGTTCTGACAGATAGTGAAATATTTCAGGAAAGATGCTTTGTCTTTCTTACTTCCATTTCTTATCTGTAAAAGGAAGGGAGATGCTTCCTTTACCTGTTTTCTGTGACCTAAAAACTGTTGACTGCGAAGTGCTGCACGTAAAGCAGCAGGACCTTGATCTTTGCTCTAAACGTTTTAGTATCGTAGTTCAGCAGTAGCTTGTGTCCTGACAGAGATGAATACAAATCTGTGGGAATGGGCTATTAGAGTTGCTGCACAGCTGTCACTGTTGCTCCTGACTGGGTTGCTATAGCTCCAGTAAGTTTTTTTGCTTTGGAGATATGAGGGACCTATAACAACCTTGGTGGGCACACCACTGCTCTGGTTACAACCGACCTGAACCTAGCTGACCTCCTGAGGGCAGGTTCTGCCCCAGTGTTGCGGCACCTCTTCCCATTTGGCTGCATGTTGATCTTGCCAAGTGCTTCCCTCGCTGCTATCAAGGTGGCTGGGGCCTACCCAGCACGTTCTGAAGGTGTGCAGCGCTTTCTCATTAATGTAGCTGAAGCTTATTCTTTCCCACAGGTCTCCCTCAGCCTCTGCTGGAGCTTTATGACTCTCCTGTTTACAAAACAGTCTTAGAAAGGATGCAGGGCTTCTTCTGTACCCTCTATGACAACTGGTAAGAGCACTGGGTATCTCCCACACAATCCAGGGTTGCACAGCTGGAGCACTAGGCTGTTGCTGCATGCTGACTTCTAGAGTTGGACTTTTCATGTGAGCTGTATCCTGTAATATCAAAGTACGAACTGCAGTGGTAAACCGTATTCACTGCTTGTAACCTACTGCATACACATGGAGCACAGTCGCTAGAAAAAGTACCTCAAGATGTGGATCTGCTTTTAGCTCTTCTGCAGTCAGGTAGTCAGATTGGAGCATTTGTCTGATATTCTGACCTAGTTTGTCCCTTTGCCACTTCTAAGCGTTTGTTAGGATACATCAGCACTTGAAAGTGCATTTAAGCACTAAAACAGTAATTTCACACGGTGTAACAGTCTCTGAGAATACTGACCCCTGACATACAATGCCACGAACGAAAACAACAAACTTTTTTAAGCACTAAAATGCACTTTCAAGTGCTGCTGTATCCTAACACGTGTCCTTCTGCAGGTATCCCAGGAAAAAAAAAGAAATACTGTGCTAAAATTCCTCTAGTATTTGTTTATGAACATGGCAACTATCTAATCTAAAGATGATAGTACTTGTAACCTTTGCAGGCCAGAGGCACGGTATCTGTTACCTAGCAGACTTGCAACTAACTTCCTGTTTGTTTGGTTTTTTTTTTTTAAGTTTCCACATCCTGGGGAATGCAGGCCCCTCCATGCAACAGGATTTCTACACTGTTGAGGGTCTCGCCACGCAGCTACTCAGCTCAGCTTTCATCAACCTCAACAACATTCCTGATTACAGACTGCGTCCCATGCTCCGTATCCTTCTGTCACTCTCGGGCCAGCTAGGGAGGCTTTGAACATGTAAATTGAAAACCTGCATCATTATCAGTATGATCAGGCCAAAGAAGGGTGAAGGAGGTAAACAAACAGGTAAACAACTGAGGTGTGAGCCTAGGAGGGCACAAACAAAGAGCAGTGCATGGGGTCAGAGATAAACGCAAAGGATTTGAGTGGTCCTGGAGGCACTGTGGAAGGTAGGCAGTGCCCTCTGGAGGGCAAGAGGGCCTGAATAGTGCAGGAGCTTGGCAGCAGGGTGTCTGACTTTGTGCCTGTGTGGGACACCATCAAGAGTTCCCAACCCACTTTCCAGGCCTGGGTGTTCAGTCTCACAGCTAGGAAATGGGTGCTAAGGACCCTTAGCTTTCTCAGCTGAACTGTCAGGGGAAGGGGCTGAATACCTCAAGCTCTTGCTATATACAGATGCCACTTGGTAATTTAGGCTGTGAGAAGATCATTTTCTAGGTGTCTGTTGCTTGGCCTCGCAGTAGAATGGGCTGGTTTGGGCACTGCGCTGCAGTCTCCCTAGCAAGCTGGTCATATCTGCTGGATCTCTTCCTTAACTGGTCTGTGCAGGTGTGTTTGTCAAGCCTTTGGTACTCTCCTGTCCTTCAGAATACTATGAAACCCTTGTCTGCCCTATGCTGGGACCGCTCTTTACCTATCTGCACATGGTAAGACAATGGCTTGTTCGATGTGTGCTCCTTGGCAGCCCAGACTCACTGCAGCAGCTGGCAGCGACACGTTAGAACACCTGTCCCTCCAAAGCCAGCAGAGGCAAGGGCAGAGCCTTAGTGCTTAATGGTTTTGATGCTGTTTAGGACGGGTTTTGAGGTGTGCCGAACCCTGGCTATTGCACACAGCATCTTCAGCACAGCTGGTAGCAGTTCTTGTCCCTCTCAAAACGGGGCTTGGCACGAGAGCTGTGTTTAAAGCTCTTATGCTTCCATCAGCAGCTCTTGCTTGGGCCTCTTTGCATTGTGTCCAGCATGGCTCCTTAGGAAGGTATCGAATCTCCCCTTTTGTCTCGAACAGAGATTGTCTCAGAAGTGGCAGGTGATCAACCAGCGAAGCATGCTCTGGTAAGCTTCCACTCTGTGATATGGGCGAAAAATGGGGAGTGGGGGAGCTTTAGCCTTTTGTGTGGGCCCTTTGCCTGGGGAACAGCCCTGCCATAACAGGGTTGGAAAGCAAGACATTTACCTTGATGGTGATTGATTCCCTGTGCTTGGGCAGAGGGGACACTTTAAGATCCTGGCTCCCTCTACACTAAAACCTGTTCTCCTCAGTGAGGATGATGCTGCAGATGACAACCCTGAGTCTCAGGAGATGCTTGAGGAACAGCTGGTCAGGCTGCTGACCCGGGAAGTCATGGATCTTATCAGTAAGTGAAATCAAGCTGGGCCCCTGGGATATTCGGGAAGTTTGCCCTGGAGAGGACAAAAGGAATTTCCAGTGTGCAGTAAAAATTATAATGGCCAGTAGTACTTAACATAATCCTGAGATGCCAGTGAGACAGTTAACCCTTATCTGAAAAATCTTACCTAAATCCTAGTGAGATCAATTACAGACCTTCAGAAGAGAGTTTCTTCCTTTTGTTTTGCGTGCATTTAGGGCTCTGTGACTTTGGCACTGTCCCTATAGGAGTCCAGCCCTTCTTTGGAATCTGGGTTCTCCCTTTCTGTGCCCTGGAGCTCAGTGCAGCGATCTGTGGACAACCTGAGTGTTGAGCAGTTTTGTTGCTGGCATTTGCCATGTCTGTAGCCAGACGGAGGCAAAGAGTCCCTTCCCCAAAGCGAATTCTCTTCTTTGTGTTTCCTCTCTCCAACATTGTGTTTTTGTCAGTGTGGCTTTGAGCAGAGGGGCTGGGAAAATTGACTCAGCGCAGAGCTCATAGATGCTCAACCTTCTATCTCCTTTCTTGATGGGCCTTGTTGCCTTAAGATGGTGTTCTTCTCAGGTTATAGGCTTCAAATGGTTTTGCACGTTCCTGGTTCTCAGTAGTTTGAAGCAGCCGCCATACAGCAGGTTCCACTGTGGGAGGATGCTTTGGGTGGGGTGTTGCACTTCCAAGTAGTGCAGTATTTGGCTTTTACACAGGGCTTTCAGATTCTCCACATACTGTGTAAGAGCTGGGGAGGCTCAAAGCATCAGTGAGCCCGTCAGAGTCTGTACGATAATCTCTGCATGTTCTGAGGTAGCATCTTCCCTTTTCTGCTTCTCTGACCTGCAACTGTTTTTGCAGCTGTTTGCTGTGTTTCCAAGAAAGGCATTGAGCATAACACTACTGCTGCGGTGGATGCAGACGGTGAGTAAATGCCTAGCTTCGCCTTTTCTGCCCTTGGTTTATATAAGCGCTTTTCCCATTTCTTCATGCGTTTCTTGAGGGAGAGGCTGGCCTGTTGCTGGAAGTTCTGTGTGAGGTGTATAGGTTTGATAAGAAACCTTCAGCTCTGTCATGCCCAGTGTGTCTGGGGGACACAGAAAAACACAGTCTAGCCTAGGAGCAAATGCGTTGTCTGGTTCACAGCATGTTGGAGCAGCTGAAGAGCGAGGCGTGCACAGACTTGGAAGAGCTGGAGGTAGCTAGTTGGGTGCCCTTCCTGCACCAGGAGGGCTGGGTGCTTTCTGCTTGGAGAGAGATGTTTTGGCACGCCGTGCCAGCATACTGGTTTTATGCGCTGTCTCCTGGCTCCCAGTTTAGTCCTCTCTGTGTCTCCTTCAGTCCTCAGCAGGCCGTGTTCACAGTGCTGCCTTTTCTCTGCTCTGCAGATGATGAGGCAATGGCCACAGAGGTGACTCCCCCTGCCAGCGCAGAGCTCACCGAGCTCGGCAAGTGTCTGATGAAGCAAGAGGTGAGAGTGCATGCTCTGACTTCCACCCTCCTGTCTCTGTACTCTCTATCACACCTTGTGACACAGCCAGATGCTGCGACAGAGATCGAGGCTGCTGGAGCATTCCCTAGTGCAAGAATCTTCCCTTGGGAACATACATGGGTTTTAAGGGCCTCATTAATGGTTGCAGAAGCCACAAAGGAAATGGAGGTTGGGATTCAGTATAACAGGCAGCTACGGAGTTTCAGCCCTTCCGTGGACAAGGCCATAGGCATTCAACCCCCAGGGTGCTCTCTGGCTCTGCCTTCATCCTGGGCTCCAGCCTTCATGAGGAAGAACTTCACTCAGCAGCTCTTTTTTTCTGTAAAATCTGCCGGAGCTGGCACAGGAGCCACAGGGTTAGCTTAACCCACTGTGCAGAGTACTTTCATCCCAGTACCTTTGTTTTCTTCCTCTCCTGTGGTTGCCTCAGAAGCTCTTGCAGACGCTTTTGCAGGGACTTTAGAGTAGCAGCTAATGGGAGTCCACGGGTGCTCCAGGGCCTTTCCAGGGGAGATGAAGGGAACAGGTTTGCTTGACGTTGGTTGCTCATGGCTATGATGGTGCACACTGAATGCCTTTGAGCCCCTTCAGCTGAAGCAGCAGCACACAGGATTCTGGGAAGACAGCCCCGAGGAACTCCCGAAGAGTTCCTGGATTGCTTCTTAACTCCTTTCAGGTTTGAACCCTGGAAGGGGGAAATAGTTCCTCTGACTGATTTCCCTCTCTGACTCCTCTTCAGGATGTTTGCACTGCGCTGCTGATCACTGCCTACACATCCCTTTCCTGGAAGGACACCTTGTCCTGCCAAAGAACCACCACACAGCTTTGCTGGCCGCTGCTCAAACAGGTACCTCTGGGAGGAAGGAGGGATTAGTTCTGGCCGGGTTGGAAGAGGAAGCTCTGCGTGTAGTCAGAAGCACGGCTGCCTCACCCCTGGACGCTCCGTATCACTCCCTGCTTCCGTGCTGACAGTGCCTCTTCCCCAGGTGCTTCCAGGAAACCTCCTGCCCGATGCTGTGTCCTGGTTTTTCACGAGTGTGCTGAAGGGCTTACAGATACATGGGCAGCACGATGGCTGTATGGCAGCTCTCGTCCACCTGGCTTTCCAGACCTATGAGGCCTTGGTGAGAAATCCTGCCCTTGATCCAGATGGGTGGTTAGCTGGGGAGTGGTGGAAAACTAATCCCCGCTTGGGTAGGGGCAGAGGAGCCCCTACTAATCCCATGCCTGCTTGGGGGGCAGAGTGGCCCCCAAGGAGGGCAGAGCGGCTCCTCTAGCAGAGCTGTTGTACTCCCTGCAGCGCCCTCGCTATGCTGAGCTGAAAGCAGTGATGGAGCAGATCCCAGACATCCAGAGGGACTCTTTGGAGCAGTTCGATTCAAAGCTTCTCAATCCGTCGCTGCAGAAGGTGGCAGACAAGCGCCGGAAGGATCATTTCAAGCGCCTCATCGCAGGTTGCATTGGGGTAGGTGATACCTTGGAGGAAAATGAACCTGTTTCATTTCCTGCCTGTACGCTGGGTGATCAGCCTGCTTGCCTCTCCTCGACACACACGCCCTGCCAGCTCCCAGCCAGGAGGATGTTGCAGCATATTCTCAGTGTTTGTTCTGTCTCTTCAGCGTGGAGGTACAGTGGGGTTGGCAGCACAGACTGAGGAGCCCCTCCAGCAGCAGCTTCACACTGAGAGGCAGGGGGGATCTTGTACAAGGGTGGCGTGGGGAACAGGGTCTTAAAATGTTTGAAAGAAGCTGTTAGGTGGGTGCTGGGGTTTTGTGGGGTTGGTGATGTTGAATCCTGGTGGCATTGAATTAGAAGCTGGAGACCTGGTGCACTGATGGTTACCTCAGTGCCCTGGCACTCGGGAAGGAGCAGACCTGAGATTCTCCAGAATGCAAGCATGGGGTCTAGGCCTAGGGATTGCTCAGAATCCAGGGTCTGCCTCTGACCCGCAAACAGGCTGCCCCTGAGCTTGGTGGGATATGAAAGCCGTAACAACTGACACCTGCCTGTCTCTCTGTCCTCTGCAGAAGCCCCTCGCCGAGCAGTTCCGTAAGGAGGTTCATATCCGGAACCTCCCATCTCTCTTCAAAAAGGTGAAGCCATCACTGGAGACGGACGTCATAGAAGATGAGGATGGGGAGGGCTTCAAGATACTCTTTGAACCCTGAGCCTGGGATGCTGCAACCATCTTCTCCCCTACCTTATTTTGTCTCTTTTCATAGTAAGCACATTAGATTCTCCTTGTCAGCACCTCCACAAGCATTCGTCTGAATAAAGCCCCTTACAGGTCCTGTCCTGTTCTCCCTGCACTGGGATGGGGCCTGTGGTGGCATTTGAACCAGTCTATTAAGCTTTCCCCGATTCCTTCCCCTCCTCTCCACTGGATGAGCATCTTTAGACCTCTGCTTCTCTGCAAGGTGGGAGCTGAGACCACAGACTCCAGGTAACAAAGTCTGGTTATCCTGTACCCTTGGGTCACTGTTGCTCCACCTGTTCTCCCCTTGGGGTTTAGGATTAAGGCAGAAGGCAGAGTAGAGCACCATATGAAAAGGGGCCAGCCTGTCCCTCTGGGTGCTAGCAGCCAGGCTTTGCTGGGAACGCATCAGACACTCCCGTCGTGCCCATGAGCACTCGTCCCTAGCTGACTGGTATTCTGACGAATGTTTCTCTTCAGGATGCTGAGCCTTGGGCTGAGGGCTGCGTGCCAGGAAGCCTCACAGTGCTCTAGGATCTCCCTTGAGATCGGACTTTCTAAGGTGCAGCTGCTCTCTAGAAAGAGGCAGATGTTGTCATACATACATATACATACACATCATGGTCATACAGCTTGTTCTACCCAGAGCCATATGGAAGGCTTTTACTTTGTGTCAGCCTTTCTTGGGCATCTCTCAGGGGGAGCATGACAGATTTTTTTAAAATTATTTTTACCAGGCCCTGCAGACTAGTACTTGGCCAGCGCAGGGTACACAAAATCTGGACCAATACCTGAAGTACCTGCAAACCAAAAGGGATCTCCTCACCCTGTTGCTGTGGAGGTGACAACAGCCTGTGCTTTTATCCGGTCTGGTACTTCCTGGAGAATTGTATGGTGGAGCAGGAGGGGTGGGCTTTATGCTGCAGTTTACAGGGGGGAGCCAGGTCAGGAACTGGGTTTTAGATGAGGTGGGACTCTGTCAAACCACACCAGTCTGCAGAGCTGGTTCTTACACGATAAATGGTTCACTCGATCTATGCTACTGTTAGCCCAAGAGGTGGGAGGGTCTGTCCAGAGCTAGCTGTTTTGCCATGCAGGAGACAGAACGAGTAATAAACTGTGGCAGGCCGAGGAGGTGGTGTCCCTGCTTGGACAGACAAGCTGCGGTTGGGAGGAGTGGGAGCGCAGAAAGGAAGAGCAGGCCTTGGGAATCCACTAGCCTTCCTGCTGCTGCTGTTTCACCAGCATCTTCTACTTTCCTCCTGGCCTCAAACTTTTTTAACCGTTGAGCTAACATGGCTCCTGGCTCTAGCAAAGGCTGGGTGTATTTATTGTGTTGTGGTATTTTTAACATTCTGTGACTTCATGCTAGACACCAGGGGGCTTTTTTAAATGGTTTTTAGAACCTTTTTTGTAGGAATGTTTAAATCCGAAGCTGTCTCAACTGGTTGTGTTACACCTCAACGTCAGTAAAGCTATTCCAGTTTCATACACTTGGTGTCTTGTTCCATTTTTACGTTTGTGTTTCAGCAAGAGCTGAGGCCTCTGCTCTGCCCTGCCCAGACTGCTCTCCTCAGGATTGCTCAGCACTCCTTATTCCAGCTACCACAAAGGAAGAAGCACCTTTGCTGACAGTCCACATACATTATCAGGGAGGCGACAAACCATTCCAGACTACATAATTAAATTAGAAGGGAAGGGGGAAATCACATTTTGAAGTATTTGTGTTGCTCACAGCTGATTTACATGGATTCTACGACAGCTGCTAGGTCCAGTTCACAGCTTGAAGGGTAGGTGTTGCCAAAGCAGAACCCCCTGGCGTGACTGTTCCAGCATGAAATGTCTCTTTTACAGCAAAAAAAGCCCTCAAAGAGGCAGTGGGCCTAAGCGACATCAATGTTTAAGTTTTTGTTACAAAACCTTTTTCTAAGGCCCCCAGCTCTAATTCAGCTCAGCACAGAAGCAGCTTTAGCTTGTTTAAACTGAAAGGATCCAGCTAGAAATCACTGGTTTTCAAACAGGTTTAACACCTAAATGGTGCTGATTAGCAACCAGCCAAAGTCCAATGGAAAGGAACTTCTTTTATGCTTATGCTGGCAGTGGGACTGCACCCACGTTCCTCATACTTGTGATGCAGGTACTGCACAGCTGAGCTGTCTTGAGTTTTAAGCAAACAAAAAGCCCTGGGGTGGTGTTAAGAAGCTCCAGCCTGCAGGACTTAGGCCTAGCTCTCGGGTTTGCAATGCTCCCTTCTAAGGATAAGTTGATGAATGAGACCCTGGGGGCTGGGTTCAGTAGCCAAGGTCCCTGCAAGTCTGCCTGCTGAAAGAAGATGAGGTCAGCAGGCACAGCTGTGAAATACTCACAGGCAAGCAGCCAGTTTCCCCAGCAAACCAGTTACCAGCTGTCCGGAAAAAAATCTGGAAGCAGGGCATGGGTCTGCAACGAAGTACAGTGACACAGGACAGGGTGGGATTGCAGCCAGGATGCCAAGCGTACCTTTTCCATACATCATGTCCACCCTAACGTCTGGAGGGATGTTTACCGTACAAGTAGCTATATCCCGGTGGAACAGGTAGAAGCTAAGTTCAATTTGCCACACTAAATTCCAGCACTGGAGTGAGGATTGACTTAAGTACCTGGCACACACCAGTACTCCCAGCCACTCTCTGAAGTTCCAGTTCTCTCCTCAGCTTCTCAAGAGAGCCATTCACAAGCCAAGGCCTACCCAGTGCTGATCAACAGCAATGCTCACCACTGAGACTAACTTGCAAGTTCTCCCGGGCTCCCTGGAAGGAGATAGGCCTTTGACTGTCACTTGTCCTCCACCATCCAGTTCTGTTTCAAAGTCAGCCCAAAGTCTATTCAGTCACTGAAAGAGAGAACAGAGGAGTCAGACCTAACGTCTGGGAAGAAATGCCTTACCTTGAGATATTTAAGGACAGTCAGTCTTTAGAGACCATGTTTTAAACAGCACCTTTGCAGACAGAAGCCCAGTACTGTATCACAGAATCATATGGACGAGAAGGGACATCAAAGACCGTGTAGCCTCACCACACCACCCGTGGGCAGGGACATCTTTCACGAGGGTCAGGTTCCGCAAAGCCCCATCCAACCAGACCTTCAACAATGCGGGGGGCAGGGAGGGGGGAGCATGCATATCTCCGGGAAACCTGTTCCAGTGTCTCATCACCACCCTCCACTGTAAAAAAAAGTCTTGCATCCAATTTAGCCTAGACATACTACTCTCTTTTATCCACATTCCTCCCCCAAAAGAGGGAAAAAAAAAAACCCCCAGCCAACAAGTAACAGCATCAGGACATTGTGAATGCTCTGCCAATACATGAGGTTTCCGGGGGGGTGCCACAGGGATAGGTGAAGCAAGCTGAAGGCTGCAGGGTGTGCACACAGGTGTGTGCGATGAGGGGTGGCCAGTGCACCTCAGACCCTGACAGAGAGCTGTCACTGAGGACAAGTCTGCCCTCTTCCAGTTTAAGGACATTGGCCTGTGTCCTGTTACAACAGGCTCTGGTGAAAAAGTCTCTGTGCCCGCTTTATATGTTGAAAGCCACAATAAGGTCTCCCTAGAGCCTTCTCTTTTCCATCCTGAATAACCCCCAATTCTCAGCCTCGCTTCACAGGAGAGGCGTCCCAGCCCTCTGACAGTACAGCCTTTTATCTACCACATTAAATACGCCGGAGCTGATCTGAGACACGTGCAACACGGTCCTGCATGGATATCGACTGGTTAAATCTCGCTGACCTGCTGCAAACTGCTTTACTACACTGCCATATCAGTCCTCTTCGCATACAATCTAAAATAAAGGCTATTATTCATCTTGAGACCTGCTGCCACTTTCTTCTCTACGGTCTCAACAATTTTTAACAGTACAGAAGGAGACAGCTGTAAAGAAAGGTCTTTATTTTAGTGCATCTCCCCACTGAGGCCGATTACCAAAGGAGAGATGGCCCTACAACTCTTAACAGGCCCATCTCAAACCTCTTGCTCTGGAAGAGGAACCGTCCCTGCAGGCAGGCGCAGGAAGCCCAGGACAGCAGTGCAGGGATACGCTGCCCAGCTGCAGCCTGCTCACTCCATCGGCACAGAGTCCAGCTCGTTCAGGAAGCGCTGGCACTTTCCCATCAGGATCTTGATGGCTTCACTCACCAGCACATCTGGAGGCAAGATACCCGTCGACTCCACTGAAACTGCACAGAGACACAAGTCAGCACAGCCAGTACGCGGCTTCAGCCCACACAGGGCTCCAGCATTTCTGTCCCTCGTCTTCCCTTGCAACACCAAACCACGACCTCAGTATCACCCCCTGCGGTACGAAGGAATGCTGGGGAGGGGGGAGGCAAAGACACTGGGCAGTCTCTGCCTGTCTGCACAAACCGCAGCAGGGCTCTGCGTTTCTGGGGGAAGTGGAGCACTTACAGATGTAATGATTTCGTACTCTTGCCAAGCGCACGAGGTTCTTCAGACCTTCATGACGGAAAACTTCTCTGCTGAACGTGTCCAAGCGTGCATTGGCTACTCTTGCCACCTTTT
Organism: Buceros rhinoceros silvestris; assembly: GCF_000710305.1. NCBI lineage: Eukaryota > Metazoa > Chordata > Aves > Bucerotiformes > Bucerotidae > Buceros > Buceros rhinoceros. The sequence goes on along the minus strand of NW_010412617.1, from coordinate 1,749 downwards.
TTCCTAAAGGGGAAAAGACGAAACAAGATGTGCCTTGCAGTCACAGCAGGTGCTGAGCCCTCAAACACGCACTCCCCCGTCGGCAAAGGCAGCGAAGCCACCAATATAGAGTCAGCGCATCCCCAACACAGAACTCCGGCTGGACAGAACTGTTCTCCTTGAACAGTTCCAACCCAAATACAAAGCTTGTGTGCGCCCCCGGGCAGGACGTGAGAAGTATTCTCCATGCTGAGCTGCTGGAAAAAGCACGCTTCACTACCCAGACTTACGGACAACGGGACAACACTGGAAGCTGCAGTCAGCAGCTGCAGAGGTCTGCGGACAGACACCCAGTGCCACAGCATTTCCAGGAGACCCCAGTGCACCACCCAGCACATCTGCATGTGACAGCCACTCATCCACAAAACCAGGCTCAGAGGAGCACGAACCACTGCTGACCGGCAAGGAAACGTCACAGTGTGGGTTTGTCTCTCGGAGGTTCGGCTCTAGTCTCCAGTAAGACCGGTAAGGAACGAGGTGCTCGGAGCAGGAATACAGTACCCTTGATATTCTGGATCTCAATGACTCCAGGGGAAAAGCACTTCTGCAACTTCTCGGCTGCCTCGTCCTCGACAGGCTGCAGGAGAGTAATGTCAGGAAGCAGTCGATAACTAGCTGTGGCCACCGGAGAGAACTTGGCATGATCTTTACCTGCATGAAGAGTTAAGAGTCAAGGGTGAAGACAGGCCGCAGGGAATGAGACCGCAAGCACGCCAGGGCCGACAGTACCAGGGGAAAGCCAGTTCTCCACCCTTCCCGCTCAGGCGGCTGTGCCCTAGTCCAGGCGCTCACATTCCTCCTCCCGTTGTCCCCGGTCACCTATACCCACAGCTCACCTATACCCTTGACACAGTGCATAAGCACATCTATTTCCTGTCCAGGGCGCAACAGTGCGATGAGGATGTCATCGTGGACAGGTCGGAAGTCAGCATCGGGAAAGAGGTCTGTCTGATTGCCCAAGGGCACCCACGTCATGTGCTTACTGTACACTGTGAAGAGAAGCCACAAGCATCAGCCAGCTGCTGTCCTGAACCAGG
>NW_010412617.1:0-548 GCF_000710305.1 Buceros rhinoceros silvestris | reverse complement strand
CTGCTGGCTGTACGGGACTGGAGATTGTTCAGCAGAACGAGGGAACCACCTCTCTCTGCTCACAGGGATGAGGAAACAGGCCAAATCCTGTCTCCTAAGACCGAAAGAAAGAAAAAAAAACTAGCACCTATTTTTAGAAGAGATCTCACCTTTGTGATTGAAATATAGTTCATTAGGATCAGATGATTCCTTGGCTGCCTGAGGGTTTCGGCTACATTTTATTTTCAGCTGGAATTGCAGAGTATCAATTTCCGTACCTTCCTCATCTCCTGGGAAGAAAAGAACAGCATGAGCCTCTGTGCAATCACACTTCCTTCTACTCAGTTCACGCGATCCCGGTTTCTTGCTTTGGGGGAAACCTTCAATGTTTCTATTTGATCCGAGACTCTCACCTTGGTTTCTGTATTCGAAGAGCCGAGGGTCAGCTCGGATAGGGACGAGGCCCAAGCGATGAGCCAGAATTTCATCCTGCACGATGGACGTGTTGTTGTACACGAAGACTTTCTCTACAGCCATCGTGGGCACCTCGGGGAGACGGGGAGATCACA
>NW_010412616.1:665-3895 GCF_000710305.1 Buceros rhinoceros silvestris | reverse complement strand
GGCTGGAGCCGGGTTTGAGCTGTGCAGAATCGGGTGGCTCAGCCTGGTGGGTTCGGTGACACTGCTCAGCGGCAGAACCGTGTCAGAAATGAAGGAACGCGTCTGGTTTGGATGCTGCACTCAGGATATCACCGAGCTGTGCAGAAGCTGAGCACGGGGCACGAGGGAAAACCCCATCGTGTCCCTCATGAGCTGGGGTTAAGCTGCCTGAGTCAGGCACGGGGGACGGTACGAGCTGGGCTGCGTGGAACCGTCCTGCAGGGTGCTGGAGGAGACTGAGTGAGAAAACATCCCTGGGTGTTTCCTTCAAGAAGAGAAAAGTCTGAGATACGATGCTTCTCGTTGCAGGTCCCCGTGGCCTTCAATGATGCTTCGTTTAACTTCGAGGAGGAGGAGTGGAAGAGCTTGAACGAGTGGCAGAAAGAGCTTTACAGGCACATCATGAAAGGCAACTACGAGGCCGTCGTCTCGATGGGTAAAGCCGAGCTGGGGTTCGCCCTCAGCCTTCTGCCGCCCCAGGTTTTGCCGGGGCCTGGCGGATGGAAGTGCCGCTGTGCTGGGGAGGGCAGGGGGTGCCTGGGAATGTGCTGTGCCGGCTTTCAGCAGCCCTTAGTTCAGTCCTGACCGGTTTGGTGTAGCGGTGGACGGATGCCATGAGCGTCGCCAGAGCGACCGCATCTCCCTGACGGTCTCTGTGGCCGGTAGGAGCCGAGCGAGCCCCGGGGTTGTGAGGAGGAGGAGGGGAAGTGAGAGGACCTTTGAGCCAAGGAGAGGTGGGGAAGGCCAGAAGGTCCACAGATCCACTGCGCTGGGTGCCTCACCCTGGGTCTCTGTGGCGGGTAGGAGCCGAGCGAGCCCCGGGGTTGTGAGGAGGAGGAGGGGAAGTGAGAGGACCTTTGAGCCAAGGAGAGGTGGGGAAGGCCAGAAGGTCCACAGATCCACTGCGCTGGGTGCCTCAGCCCGCCGCCGCGTAGGGCAGCAGAGGGGTGCTCGGCCTCGGTGGTTCCTTCCAGCCCTTTCTGCGGGCGATGGGTGCTGTGGAGTCTCTCGGCCGCCTCGGTGCTCCGTGTGACCCCGCCTCATCCTGGGGAACGGTTCTTGCGCAAGCTGCTGCGGTGTCGCTCCAGCAGAGCTGGGGAGAAGCAGCGGGCACAGGCGGGCTCTGCTTCCTACTCCCCCTCGGGGTTCACAGCTCTGCTCGCTCCTTCCGCTCCTGGCTGCGGGGATCGGCCGGGGGGACGTGTCACCGAGAAGCGACCTCGCCTTGCGGGCACAGGCCCTGCAGGGCGGTGCCAAGGCCGCTGGTGTGCAGGTCGCCTCCCGCTCAGCTCTGGGACATCTGTTGGGGCGCTTTTCCCCCCTGCTTCTTCCTTTCTTTTTTTGGACAGAGGTTCTCGGCAGTCCCTGCTGCCAGAGATAGAGGTGAAGGGTAAATACTGTCCCCTTTCTCCGCTTTACAAGCCAATCCTGCGTCCTGCTCGGGACGGGACAGTCCCGCTGAAGGGAGATCTGTGGATCTGAGCCTGGAGCTTAGAAAAATGTATCTGTGCTTCATCTGAAGATTTCCTTTGAGTAACGAGGTTTAGGGGTTTGGTCCTCCTGTGAGGCAGATGGATCCACCAGAGCAGCCGTGGGATTGAATACCCAGAGGGTCTCACTCGTTTGGAGGTGAAGTTTTGCGCTCTGCGCCCCTTAGGAGAGATTGTGATTGTCCCCTTTCCCCCACCCACATCCGCAAGCAGCCGGGGCTCGGAGGAGTCGGATGGAGCGGTCCTGGCTGGAGGGAACCGCATGGGGAAGGCACTTCCCCTGCTGCCGCCGGCTGACAGCTCTGGTGCTGTCCCCGAGCTGAAGTCCCCATTGTAATGGATCCGCGGACCTTAGCAGACAGGAGGAGGAGGAGGAGGAAGGCAGCCCGGAGGTAAGCACAGATGCATTTTCTGATTCTCCTCCTCACGCTGCAGGCCGGGAGGTGCTCCTCACCTGAGCTGAGTGTGCTCCTGCAGTCCGCTCACGGTCCAGGCCCCGACAAGGTGAGCGCTGCAGACGGGGGGAGAGCACCCTCCTGAGCCTCTCTTTCCATTAGCCGTCATCCCCGGCAGCCGAGGAAGTTGGTGGGCGAAGGTCGGAGAGCCTCTCTCTGCTGCGAGGGCAAGGGGGACGTTCTGAGTCTCTCTTTGACACGCAGATGCTGCCATCTCGAAGCCTGACCTCCTGGCGCGCATCGAGCAAGGGGAGGACCCCAACGCGGAGGACCCGGAGGACTCCGAGGGAGGAGAAAGCCCTACGGACCCCAGCACAGGTGAGCCACCAGGGCTCAGCGGGGAGGTGGAGGGCAGAGGTGTGGCTGCGCTCTCCTGCTGGCCTCTGCTGCTGGGTGCTGCCAGGTCTGTCCTGGGACACGGGGTGACTTCGCTTTCCTCATCACCTCCCACCCAACGCGTCCATCTCCTGGAATCCTCCGTCAAGCAGCTGTTCAGGTCAGCGTGAACTGCTGCCCTTCTTTCTCCTGTGCGCAGAGTTCTCCTTTCCTGGTCCCGACGACAGCTCGTGGTGTAAATACGAAGAGGCTCTGGCTGAAAGCCACGAGGGCTCTGAGGAGGAGGAGAGCATGGAGGTCCCGAGTACATGTGAGTCAGAAGCGCGGAGCTTCGCCACGGGGCAGACGAGGTGGGCACAGGCTCTTTGGCGCGTGCTGGAGGGTGAGATCCTGCCTTTGCCGTGGCCGCTGCCGGGCTTGCCGCAGGGTTGGTGTGGGAGCGGGGTGGCAGCCGGAGCACATGAGCAGCAGGAGGGGGTAGAAGCAGCTGGGGGTCACGTCGCTCAGTGAGGCAGCGTGTTTGGTCAGGATCAAAGCGGAGTTTTTTTAGCGGGGGGGCAGCCGGAGCACATGAGCAGCAGGAGGGTGTAGAAGCAGCTGGGGGTCACGTCGCTCAGTGAGGCAGCGTGTTTGGTCAGGATCAAAGCGGAGTGCAGGCAAACGTCAGTGTCCTCCAAAATCTTTTCCACGGATGCATCAAGTGATACTTTTTGCGAGGCTTCTCGTGGCGTCAGGTGTTCTTGTCACCAGCCTGTCACCCCCGGTCCCCACCGTGAAGCGTGGGGACGTGTGTGCTACTTTGCCAGGAGGTGCCGTTGGCTTCCCGGCCTCCTCCCAGGAAGCGGCTCAGCTGCGGCGGCTGATGCTTTTCCAGAATTTCAGCCCCATGCAAAGGAAGTGGCCCGCTGCC
>NW_010412616.1:0-489 GCF_000710305.1 Buceros rhinoceros silvestris | reverse complement strand
GCGGGGGGGGGCTCTGGGGCCGGCGGGAGCGGCCCTGCCTCTCGGGCCACGCAAATGCTCGCGCAGCGTTACCTTCTGGCACTCTGCAGAAAGCTGTGGTGTTTCAGGCCTCTTCTCCGCTTCCCCGGGTTTCTGGGCTCTTTCCATCCTCCCTTCGGCAGGATCCTTGGCGGTTCCTTTGAGTTAATGTTTGTACCGAGGAGGGTCCTTTGGGCCCAGGCCCTGAGCAAGCCCAGAAGGAAAAGAGGTTTTATTCTCCTGCCCTCTCTTTTCTTTTTTTTCTTTATCCTAAACCACATGTTCTCAAGGAGCTTTTCACCTCCTGCTGAGGATCCCCCTTTGTCCAGCTGGGTAGAGAGATCTCACCACTGCACGGTCTGAGCTTCCCCAGGAAGGTCCTTGTCAGTGATCTGGGTGCAGGGATCCAGTGCACACCCAGTCAGTTCAGAGGTGACACCTAGCTGGGGGGAGTGTGGGTCTGCTGGAGGG
>NW_010412615.1:999-1288 GCF_000710305.1 Buceros rhinoceros silvestris | reverse complement strand
TTCTTCCATTTTCCCGCCCTGGGCAAAATGAGATGTTACCTCCACCTATGCAGGTGTAAGTTGACGGACTTTGTGCCATTAACATAAGTGATAAGCTTGTCTACAGTCATCCCCAAATGCCCTTTTACACCAGTGATGTCACGTAAAAATCATCATCATCATTATGGCTTGGCTTTGTGAACGAAGATCTGTGAAGGGCTTTTCCCACGCTCGCTGCAAGCGATGAGTGCACCCTTCGGGGCTGCGCAGTGGATTTTTTAGGTGAGGCGCAGCGTGCGCGGAACTGGCT
>NW_010412615.1:0-290 GCF_000710305.1 Buceros rhinoceros silvestris | reverse complement strand
TGATGAATTCGCTGCCCTCTCCCCCCCTCCACTTGAGATGCCTCATGGGTAAGGTTCTCTGCCTCAGCCTATGCTGAGTGATATTTTTGTCTCTGGGTGTTATTGATACTTTTGTCCTTGTGTGTATTTGGTACTTTTGTCCCTGGGTTTATTTTGGTTCCTAATGCAGTTTGTGCATTAGCGGCTTACTGTACCACGTAGTTGGGCTACAACAGACAGGTTGTAGGCTCTCGGTATTGTACCTGTACAGTCTGTCTTATAAATAAGCCGTAGCTCTGCGGTTCGTTTAT
>NW_010412614.1:33819-39351 GCF_000710305.1 Buceros rhinoceros silvestris | reverse complement strand
CCTGCCCGGGACCGATCGGGGGTGTGTCGGGTGTCTGGCAAAAACGGACGAGTCGAAAGGGGAACGCACAGATAACGATTCCTTTGAAGGACAGAGAGCAGCGAGGCGAGGGGCAGGGCCCCGGAGCTGGGGAGACCCTTGGCCCGAGGCACAGCGGCTTCCCGGAGCACCAGCTTGGGAGCGCCGTGGAGAAGCGAACCGCAGTTGTGCTGCAGATGAGGACAGGGAGATCCTGCGAGTCCCAGGGGAATGGGACGCTGCTGAGGAGAGGGTCAGGAAACAGGGAGCCGGGAGAAGGCAGCGTGGCCGCCTGCTCGCCACCGCTCTGCATCTGGCTTTGCCTCTCGGTGTCCCAGGCAGCATCGTGCAGGGCTGGGCTGGGGGCGAGTGCTGCGGTGCCACGGGAAACCCACGCTTCGGTCTCTTCTGGTGGTGACTCTGCATCCGTGCGCCTTTTGTTCCCAGGATCTCCCCCGGCGGAACCCCCTCGCCGGCGTGCTGCTGCTCCGGTCCCTCCTCAGCAGAGGTCGCTTGCTGCCCTTCGCATTATCTCCCGATGGGCTTCGTGGTGCCGGGCCGTGATTTGCTTGGCAGAGCTGAGTGCTGTGCACGCTGCCGTGCCCGCAGCTGGCTGTTCCTGTTGAGGCCCTTCGTCTTGGAAAGGGTCTTCTGAGCCCAGAGCTGGCTTGTGCCTGGGCTCGCCAGGCCACTCTTGTACCACCCAGTCATCTCCTGAGTGGGTGAGGGTTGTGCTGCCTGAAGGCAGCTGCTAATGGGAATTTTCTGGAGCATTCCCACGTGGCACTGGGGGTTCCTGCTTGTCCCGGCGCTCCTGCAGCATCCTCTGGAGCAGGGCTGGTGGCTGAGGAGCTGGCAGCTGTGCAGGAGACCCATGGATGGGAGTGGGAGGGCTGGCTCACCAGGGAGGGAGAGGCAGTTGTAAAGTGTGCTTGAAGCCTTGTCCTGGCTCAAGCAGTCAAAGCTTGTAAGACCAGAAGAGCACAAAGCTTTACAGGCTCTGCGAGCTTAAAATGCCCTTCCTGACCATTTCCATTGATGCATTTTTAGTGAGCAGAGACTCACTAAACCGCAGAAAAAGGTTTTGCGTTCAGCTGCACATCAAGCATGTGTCCAGACCATAGCACTTGTGCTGTTCAGCTGTGGTTGTGCCACCTTGTTCCCTTCCAGCCCCAGTGCTGCGTGCTGGCTGTGGAGGAGGCTTGCCTGATGCTCCTGGAGGCCTCTGATGGGTACCTGCTTGCTGTCACAGCCCAGGCTGTTAGAGTAATGCTGCTTGGGGGCTGTCTGGCCCATGTACTGAATGAGAACACTGCATGCGGGGTGGTGCATCACCTTCTGCGCCAACACAGTGGATCAGCCCCTGCAAATGGTGGGAGGAAGGTATGGTTCCTGTCTTAAGAGGAAAAGACCGTTTCTTCAATGCCAGGCAGGTGATCTAGGGACAAATTATGGCACTGCTGGACAAATTCAGCAGTGGGAGCAATAGGCAGGCAAATGATGCCTGTGTTCTGGGTGCTTTGGGGTAGAGAGGAGGCAATTACACATCCTCCCGGAGCTGTGTCTCAGGAGGGAAGGGTAATGCCACAGCCACGGTTATGAGCTAAGGTCCAATGTCCATGTCCCTCCTCTCCTACTGCCTTGATGTGCCTGTCTGAGCAGGTCTGGTTAATAAAGCTCCAGCTTTATCCCCTTTGAGCTGAGGGAATAAAATTCTGCCCTGCTTGGAAATCTTGTTTATGAAGGTTGTATTATTGACTGAAGGGTGTCCAGCATTTGAGGTGAGGAGGTTGTAGGAAATCTCTGACCAGAGGCAGTCACAGAGCACGTGCGGTCTTTTTTCCCTTCTCTCTTTCTTTGGCAATTTGTTGGGGGCATAAGTAGAAATGATGGAGGTTTAGCGAAGTGCAAACGGAGACAATGGGGAATTCTACGCAGCTCTGCCAAACCCCATTCAGAAAATGAAGGAATGCAAAGGCGTTTGTTGGAAGGACAAAAAAGAAGTTAGATGACAGATCATGCTTAGCACTTCTGTTTGTTGAGGGCTCCAGTTAGTAATCGAGAACACAAAGGCAAGGGCCTGTAGTGAGTGTTGTCATTTCACGCAGCGGCAAATTCGATAACCCAGACAGACTGGGATGGTGAGCAAAGGAGAGACCATGAAAGGGGTTGTCAGGAAAGATCCTCTATTGCGGAATGTTGCTGGGATGATTTGATCATCACAGCGGTGCTGCTCAGTCTTGTATCCAGCTGGTGAGAAAGCAGGTTGTCACCATCAGGAGCTCAGAGGAGCTGGTACCTCTGGGACAGCTTTCTGCGGTGAAGCCACAAGCTCTAGTGTCCGATGAGGAAGACAAGGACCAGCAGTTTTAAAACCATCAGCTCTTTGTCTACAGATACCAGCATAAACCCTTGAAAGAGCAAGGTGTGAGGCGTCTGCAGGAGGAAGGGTTGTCCATGCTGATTCTTCATCTCCACGTTCTGTGTGCTGCAGATCTGCGTTTCCCTCCTGGAGAGACCCTGAGAGAAGCCATAGGTGCTGGAGGAGCAATCACCAGGCCTTTATGCATCCAGACCCTCCTTGTGCCTGGCTGATGTGCAGGCTTTTAGGAGAGCAGAGCTTCTTTGCAGCACTTGAGACCTACAGCTGTACCCCTGCCGGCAGCTGCGCAAAGGATCTAAAGCAACGTGGACTTTTCCTCCTTTTAAGATACTGTCTGATGTACAGCTAGAAATGTAGATTTGCCTTTCATGAAAAGCTCTTTTCAGCATCTCACTGGCTTTGTGGTCTTTTGGACAGAAAAAAAATTGCACCTGAATGGAGGAGTGTGGGGAGAATCGTTTTTCAACCATGCAAGAAAGTTTGCAATTTCAAAGACGTTTCTCCACTGTAAATGGGGGGGGCAAGGGGGGGAATAATTAAATGCTACTTTGGACCCTTGTAACCTTGTCTCCAGCTTCAACCCATCATCTAAGCAAACAAGGTGTCAAAATCATTTGGACTTCTCTTTTTAAGATGGGGCAAATCTTTTAAATTAAAAAAATTGAAATTGTTCCAACCAATTGGAGAAACTCGAGTGGAGAATTAGCTCATCGCTGCTATTTTACAGGTTGCTTCAGCTTTGTTAAGCTTGCGCTTTTTTGAAGGTAGTTCCTGACCAAGTCTACCCTAGAGGCTATTGTCCTTGGTTCAGTGTACGTCATCGGAAGCGTTTATGGTACTGGGGCACTTCATCACTATTACAGCAGCAGGATCCTCATTCTGATGTTCGTAGGCCCTGTGCAGTGAAAGAAATAAATGCCTTTAGTGGGTACCTCTTGAGAGAGTCTCTGTGGAGATCACTGGTTGTGGAAAGAAGCCGAGACAAAGGCAAGGTGGGTTTGATAGCTCTATATAAGGAGAAGAATCTTCCTTTACCATTGCTACTCAAGCCGCTTATGCAATCCTGCCGCTGCGGAGTTGTAACAGAAAAAGAGCCTCTGCATCATAAAGCCCTGTGATAATTAACAGCCCCATCAGCCACAGGTCTGCCATTTGGAAGCTGCTTTTGCTTTTTCCATTAAGTTGGTAAATTTTGCCAAAGTGTTTTTCTTCAGTGCTTTGGCACTCGGCCCTGCTCTCAACTCTTATGGTATTGGCCGTGCGAGGGGTCCAAGAGCAGGGCTGAGGCCAGCTGGATCCCACGCTGTGCATTTGTCTCCTTTATAGCCCTGTCAGTGTCACTGGAATGAAATTACGTGCTGGATTTTATCCTAAGGCTTGTTCTCCTCACTGCGTTGGTCAATGGGGATTTTGGAAGCAAATTTGGGTTGTGAACATGCCCCTCCAAAAAAGGACCTGGGCTTCACTTAGGTGTGTTTTGTGCACCAGTGTTTGTACGTAGCTGTACAAACCTGATCCTCACCAGAGAAAAGGTGTTCTTAACGCCCGGGACTCCTGCTGCCCTTGGTGTTCATGTTACCCCTTCCCATCGTCTTCCCGTGCTCTCAGCAGGCAGTCAAAGGTCTCTGCACCATGAACACATGGAACTGGATCCGCATCTTAAAACTCCGTTGTTCCTTTGAAGGTGAGCACAGAAATGCAGGTCTTTCTGTGAAATGGAAGACTTCTACTAGAGGTGGCCCTGAGAAACCATTCTGTTCTCCTTCCCTTCCTACATCCCCTCAACGATCTAGGATCAAAATTCTCCTTGGACTTGGCAGTGTCTTTAGCCAGACATCTGTGTCTCATGGGATGAAGAGGGCAGAAAACAACCAAGTCTCCCCAGCTGGAGATCTCTTGAACACAGTGACCTCACTGGCACTGGGTAGAGTACGGCTGGCTATAGGACACGGGGGAAGAACACCATGATTTGGCTATTGCAAGCTGTTATTCCTTCGTGCATAAACTAAAGCAGCCCCAGAGCTCCTGAAATGCGCAGTCCAGTCAGAGTAATGGAAACAGCGAAGAATGATGTGGTTCATCTTACTTGTTTCCCAGCCGATGCGTTGGCTGCTCCAGTATTTTGTCCCTTCGAGCCTTGAATTATTAGTTAGCGGCTGGATTCCTGTGTGGATTTTTATGTTCAAGGCCAGGTTTCCCCACTGATGTGTAAATCATTGTGACTTCATTTCATCATGGGAAAAGGTCTCCTGAACTGGGTGAGGATCTGGCCCAGGTTAATACCTCATCTCAGAGGATGCTTTCTTGTGCTGAAGCTGAGACTTGATGGCAGGAGAAGAGTGGTCTCTAATGTCATTTGACACGTGGTTTGTCATTGCCAGATGCGCAGAGAGGAGCAAGCTGCGCTTTGGCATTGCTTGGTATATCCCAGCGTTCGCACTGGCTTGGCTGAAATGAAGAACAACCTGTGGATGTCCCACATTGCGTTCTTCTGGCTGAGGTCTTTCTGACGCTTGCATTTATGTCTCTTTCTCCAGCAGCCCTTGCTGATCAAGCTGTTAAATATCTTCTCTAGAAAATGAGGGAATTCAGTCTTCAAACTTTCCACTGACGGTTTTAAGTGAGCTGAAACGAGGGGTTTCCTATGCTCGTTATTTGGCTACAAATGAAGGAAGTTGGTGGGGAAAGCGGGGGGCTTCAGCTCCCTTTCTGGTAAAATATTTTTCTCTGTGCTGTTTTCAATGGCACTCTAAGGCTTAAAGCTGAGCTAACGGAAAGGTTTGTCCGATTCCCTCCCAGGCATGCGAAGGTCCGTGAGAGCGCTGTGCTTGGGCATCTGCAGCTCTCGCACTTTCTAAAATTTCCTGCTTACCCAGCTAATGAGAAAGTCATTAGTGGCAACAGTGTGGGGTGCTGCACGGTTAGAAGCTGCCCCCACCTTTGCATCTCGGTGTAAAAAGAGGTACAGATCCACGCAGGATTTTGTATGTTTAGAGTATTTTAAAGCACGTAGTGAAGCATTGGGACTCTGAATTTGTCTGCTGAGTTGCAGGAGACGTTACTGTGTGTCAGTCCTCACAGACATATGCTCCTGGCTTGTCTTTTGACCTTCCAGTTTTGAATTATTTTTT
>NW_010412614.1:6919-33684 GCF_000710305.1 Buceros rhinoceros silvestris | reverse complement strand
GCATTCCTGGCATTCTAGACAGGGCAGGTGCAGTAGCGAAGGGGCTGCTGACCCGGCGCTGATGACCCTGCATCTCAAAACATCGGTCTGGTTCTTGTTCAAGGCTTGGTCAACAGCCCCCAATACCGCCGACCCCCCAATACTGTCCCCCAAAACGTTCCACTGAACTCAGGGTCTCTAAATGACTTGAAAGTAGCTGAAAGAGATCTCAGAACAGCAAGTGTGGTTCTGCTGGGTGCCCATTCTGCCTTTCCCAGAGATGTGTGGACACTGCTACTGACTTCGCTAGAATTGTGACCAAGAAGACCCTTAATGGGGGAGCGGGGGGCTAGTTTTTGTTCCTAATGCTGTAGGAACTCATTATTTTTATTTCTCTTCTAATTTTAGGGGGCTCTGCTTTCTCTGGACTGTATTATGTTTTAGCTGGTTCCTGGGATTCACACAGGGATATTCTGAAGGTAAATTACTTTTTCTTTTTTCCTCTCCTCTTTGAACCAAAGTAAAAGCCAAGTGCTTTGATATCTCTTTAGGACCATTATTAAATAATGCCTGAGCCCAGCACACAGAATTAAATGCATTTATTGCTCATCATTGCAGTGTTGATGATACAGATGACGTGGTTAACAGCTGGCAAAAGAACCAGTTCTTACAGGTGATTATGTGCCCCACAGGATTTTCAGAAGTGCCTGTCTGTCTGGGGGAACTGGTGGGAATGAAGCACTCTGGTGTGCCTAAAACGCTGCTGGCATCTGCCTGCGCTTGCCAGGACTTAACTGCTTTTAGAAAGTGCCCCTTGAGACTGGGGCATTAAGGAATTAAGTGTCTGGCAGGGGTTTTCCTTGAGCTGAATGCAACCCGATCGTGCAGGCACATAGGATGTTGTGCATACAGAAACGATGTGAGTTCTAAAAGTAAAAACAAATTTAAGGAAGAAAATTTCCACAGGGGTGGTTGATAGTAGAATGACTGTGTCTGGCTCAGTCCTGAGCAGCAGGGGAAGTGCACTGGAGGGGAGGGATCATGCCTCCACCTTGTCTTTACACCTCTTCTCCAGGCTTCCCCTCCCAGCGCTGCTGGGGACAGGACAAAAGATTGGGGTACAATAATCCGTGACCCCACAAGAGGAGATGGAAAGCTTCAGAGTCAAAAAAAAAAAAAAAGAAAAGAAGTTCACCTTTTCAGTGGGAGCTGAGCATCTTCGCAACATCTGTTTGCAGAGGAGCCATCTCTTCTTAAAATAGCAGCACCTCTTCCCCGTGGCCGCTTTACGCGGGTATATGCTGGAACCAAACAGCTTCCTCTGCAAGCAGCAGACAACCATAAGTGGACTAGCAGGCTCCAGGGTTCTCCTCTTAGTCTCCAAAACATGAAGGAAAAATAGAAAGTTGGTAAAAGCTCAGCTGTAAGCCAGCCCATGGAGCACTTTTTACAGCGGTGAAAAAAAGAAAACACATCCCTGCCATCAGCAATTTTGACAAATGTAATATTTTCCAAATTCTGCCTCAATGCAAAAGAGGTGAACATCTGGCTGGATTACCCAGTCAAGCAGTTTTCAGCGCAAGTTTTATGTCAGCTCATAAAGAGGCAGAACAAATACTGTGTCTCAGCGTCTCTTTTTTTTAAAGTAGGTTTTAGTACGCTGTTTTGCATATTAAAATCTGATCTCTACTGCTGATCTCTATTCATCATTTTACTCTCATGATAATTATGGGATGGTGCCACGTCTTTTGTAGCCATCAATCTACAGGAAACTTGCTTCGCTCTCACTGCATTACCTTAGTGTGGTAGATAACTCCCTTCTGAGATATGTTCTCTGTGATAAAGGAGTTTATAAAATCTTGCTTGGTTTCCCCCCCATCAGAGACAGGCTGCTGCTCTCCTGGGTACCAGAAAGCAAAAACTTCCAAGGAAGCAAAGCCTGTAATGAAACATGGGTGACTTGAGGCTTTATTTCAAACATGAGCTTTACAAAAGCAATAAGAGCTTGTTTACGGACCTGTGTGAGGATGAAATGAAGCCGATACTGCGGGCTTTTGAAAACACTGTAGTTATTACTATAAGGCTGAGGGGTCGTTCTGTGCACCGGAAAATCAGGAAAGAGAGAGAATGATTTTTCTATCAGTGTTACAGTGCAGAAGATGATGATGTAAGTGAGTTCGTCTGATGTGCCACTGACTAAGGGTCTGGACAGTCACTTGAGGAAATGTAGTGTCTATTTAACTTGATTTTGGCTGTGGGCATCCCATCTCAGCTGCTGGAATCTAGGAAGCTGCAAGTTATTTCTCTCCTGCCTTTTGGCTGCTTTTTCTTAAAGCTTTCTGCATGGGGAAACGGCGAGAGAGAGAGATGGGAAGGAAAGCAATAAAACATTTTATCCCCTCTTTCGGAGATGCTCGTGCGGTCGTTCAGGAATCTGTGCATCCCACTTCATGCAGAGTCTGCTAGAAAAGTTTTTCCCAGTTGCTCAAAACAAGAACGCTACAACGAGCTTCAAGGCACCTGGGACCAGGCAGCTCGAAGTGAATGGGTTTTTAAATAATGTGTTTTGATGGAAAAATCTACAGAGGAAAAAATTTTAAAGGGAAAAATGCTTTGCTGAACTTAGAGCTACTTAAGGAAGCCAAAATTACCTTGCGTTTTTTGTCAGTTGATGACATCCTGTCATCCCAGGGGATGTGCCCCACCAGCGCAGGGCAGTCGGCATGGGGTGGAGAGGCAAACGGGCTCTGTGCACAGGAGCCCTGAGCTGTGCGCCTGGACCTGGTGCTGGAAAATCCACGTACATGGCTTGCATGAGGTCTCTTTTAATCAGGTTTTGCGTAGGCATCTAGAATTTGGCTCTACCTTAGTGGGTCCTGGGACAAAGGAGGGGCTGTACTGTGCTTTTTTTTCCTTTTGAAGGACCGTTGGACGTGTTTGCTAATGAGGTGGTTGGATCGGTGTTGCAAACAGCAGCAGCATCCTCTGAGCAGGGAAACATCCTCACGTCTGTGCCAAGCAGCTACCAAATGAGTGGCACCTCTCCCTAGTAGAGACAGACCACTGTCTGTCTCTAGGAGAGGAACTAAAAATACGTGTAGATGTTGGAAGCCTGAGTCTAGCTCCTTCAACTCCTAGCTGGAATGGTAAATTTATTTCCTTAGGGCTAAATCCTGGTGCCTTTGAAGTCTGTGGCAAGGGTCCCACTTGACTTGCTAAAGCCAGGCCTTTACCTTTTCATGGGCTCTGGAGATTATCCAGTATGAAGATGCTGCTGTGATTCCTCTGTTCAGTGCAGCGAGGAGAAGGCTCTGCCTCTGCTGGGCTGAGGGACAGCCCGTTGGGCAATACAGTGGAAACACCGGGACTGGGCAAGGATTTCACGGTATGGGAGAAGTGCCATGATTTACACGTTCACGTGCTGTGCAGAGAATGATCCCCTCTGTGTAGCGTAGGAACATTTCCATCCCCTTTCACATCTGACCCACCTTCTCCAGGATAATCTTTGCTAGAAAATGAGTTAAGCTGCCTTAAAAAAGGGAGACGGGAAGAAAGCTGAGCTCAGACAAAGTAAATATTGATTGACTTTTTCTTACGTACAAAAATGGCCAAGGTTTTTGCCAAAGTCAAGGAACAAAGGTTTTCTCATTGTTCTGTAACGCTGCTGTCCAGGAAGGGAGAAGCCCTCAGACTGGCTTGAGTCTACAACACTTCTGGCCAACACTGAGGATCTCTTACATGCCAGTTCTCCAAATATTGGGTGTTATGCTGAATATTTAGTAGTTAATGGTGAAAGAGGCCAAATTCTAAGGTCTCTTTAGAGAAGGAGCTCATTTTTCCTTTGGACAACCTTTGATTTACTTTCCCCTTTAATCTAGGAGAGCTACAATCCCATGGTTTTAGTCGACGTGCAGCTGTGATTGTCACTGCTGCATTTCTGATTGTTAAACTCTTACCTTGCGAGCTCAGTGTTTGGATTACCCAGGCCAGCTTCTCCAAAGAGCACTTAAATACAAGAGTTAGCTGGTCATCGAGCAGTGGGGGTTGTCTTTGGAGACAGTGGAGAAGAGGAAAGGAAATACAGTTGACCTAGTTCGATGGTGGTAGTGTCACGGCAATCACTACAGCCTTTATCTGTCTACACCACGTAGGTAACATCTCTTATTAGACCAAATGTTTGAGCTGGAGTAAGTGAGCAAGCTTTTGGGTGCATGAGCACCTTTTTCAGGTCTGGGCAGATTTACCTTTGCAGCTTTTTCCTCGTAGACCTCAGCATCCTCCCCAGCTAAGTGGTTCAGCCAAGACTGTCTCCAGCTGGCTCCAGTTTGCGTTGCTGTTGCCTGCTAATCTGCCTTGGACTCTGAGCTGTGTGTGACTCCTGTTAGACCTCACGGCCAGAAACCCGAGGATTCTGCTTGGCTGTCCATTGCAGACTTCTCTTGAAGTCAATGGAGAACGATAGGTGCCTCTGGACAGTCTTGAACAAGGCACCTAACTCCTGGGTGAGGAGTGCTGGAGGCTCTGCTGCTCAGTGGCAGCCATCAGCAATTTCTCAGCTTTTCACAAACCAAGTCTGGTTCCTCCAACCTATTAAAATAATTTAAGGCTGTAAGATGATCCGCTGGGGAAAAAAGTGCTGTTGTTGAGAACATTAAGTAGTTCATTGAAATTTAGGTGCAATTTTTTTTATGCTGGGAGGCACCTTCCCTTCCCTAAACTCTCCAGTGTCTCAAAAATCAAATTCTTCTTCTTGCTAATTTGGAGAGAGGCAGATACAAGGCATTTGCTCCCTTTGAAAGTTCTGTTATTTGCCTTCTGGGGATATAAAATTTTGCAATCCCAGCTCAGTCTGTTCAAATGTCTTTCCAGCTGTGTGGTCAGTACTCAAAATTAAATCCCAGAGAAGTGGACTATTGGTGCTCAGTGGGAAATTTCCTTGAAGTGAGGTCAGCTCCCTCCAGAACATCTGGAGCTGGTTCCTGGAGGTACAGTGTAGCTAGATCGATGCACCATGGAGCTGATGCATTTTGGCAATTGCTGGTGACCAAGTTGAGCCTGCACTTGCTCCTCACACAACGTGCAGAAAGACCTATGTGCTCTGCATTCTGATTGTTTGAATGTATATATCCAAGAGGATGGTTGGGGTTTCCTGCATCCTGTTGCCTTCTTTCATGGACTAGTTTAACTCCCCCCATTCCCATCCAGCCCTTGTGTTGCCCAGCACCTCACATGCTCTTTGTGCTTCCCTTTCAGATGTGGATGTTCTTCAAAGACTGGGCCTGTCAGGGAAGAGGCCATCAAGCGGATGGTCCTCATCACATACAGTTCCTCAAGGAGTCATTCCTTTCAAATCAGGGGTCATCTTCACTCAGCGAGCACGTGTTGAAGCGCCGGTTAGCACCATCCTCCCCACAGGCTCCAGCAGTGACCTGCTCCTGGTGCTGAGCCTCTGCTCCCACCGCATCAACGATGCTTTTCTCTTTGCTGTCAAGAGCAAAAAGAAAAAACTGCAGCTGGGGGTCCAGTTTGTGCCTGGGAAGATCATAGTGTATGTGGGCCACAAGCGCTCTGTATATTTTGATTACAATGTCCACGATGGCCGGTGGCACAACATGGCCATCAATATCCGTGGCCAAACAGTCACTTTACTTACTTCTTGTGGGAAGCGCAGAGTACATGCGGATTTGCATTTTAAAAAGGACGAGGCATTGGATCCACATGGATCGTTCCTCTTTGGGAAGATAAACCATCATGCCGTGCAGTTTGAAGGAGCCATCTGCCAGTTTGATATTTATCCTTCTGCCAAGGCAGCTCATCATTACTGTAAATACCTGAAAAAACAGTGCAGGCAAGCAGACCCCTACCGGCCGAACCTACCCCCCCTCATCCCCCTCCTGCCCAGGGATCCCAGTGCGTCCCCAAGTATCCCACCGCGTATGGAGCCCTCACGGCAGGGCCTGAAAAACTTGACCACTGCTGCCCCATCCCTGGAGTTTGGCAGGGTCACCCCACCCCTCAAGACTCGGGGTTCAGGTGCAACAACCATGGCATTGGGACCATCCCCACCATCATTGCCAAGACTGATGACCAAAGCCACAAAGGTCACAGTGGCCCCATCTCCTGTTGTATCGAGTACTGGAACGCTGCCACCCAGACGTTCGCTCCCTCGAGGGACGGTGACGACCCTCGGGGTATCTTGGCCCACTCCCAGCATGCGCGTGGAGAAAACTCCCCTCCCCACTACCAGAAAGGCTCAACCAACCAGCCAGAGCCCTGCCACAGCCGGCAGGAAGGAGTCCAAGCAAGAGACCAAAAAGATCAACAAAAACCCCACCAGTGAGCCCCCTGAAACACCCAGTACTCTAAAGCCAGCGAGGAGGATGAGGGATAACACAACCAGCAATGTCCACTTTGTCACCCTGAAGCAAACCCCACAGAACCCAAACAGTGGGCCTGTTCCAAAGAAGCACGTGCCGTCCCCCACCAGGAAGGTGGATCCTAGTACCATCCCTCTGGTGTACACCAAACCGCCCCTGGTGTCTGCCCGTCCCGTCTCTGGAGCCAGGGCACAGCCCTTCAACCTCACAACTCCAGCTGCGACCGATGGCTATCAAATCTTCGAGGCCCTCGGACCCACACCATTTCCATTTCTACTGGGATATCCAGGAGCGAAAGGAGAGAGAGGACCCCAGGTAAGATCAGGCTCTCCAGGTTAACCAGTCGCAGCTCAGCTGAATGGTTGGTAGACCAAAACCTACAAGGGTTAGTGGAGTGACAACTCAAATTAGCAGCCAAACGCTACTGCATACGTGATGATCACAATTTTGGAATGTATCTCAAGGTAAAGTTCAGTGCTCTGTGATGGTGGATGTGGTTAAAGCTGCTGCCCGACGTTGGATTTAAGAAAGAAAGAAAAAATATCCCATCTTCCTTTCTACGATAATTGCTGGTTAAAATTCTGATGGCCAGGTTGGGGCTCTGTTCTACACCCCTGTTTTTCTCTCACAGCCAAGAGGACAGAACTGCTGGTCACCTTCCAAAGAAAACCCCATCACCACAGATTAACTATTTTGTAACCCCGGTGGTTAATTGGTTTTGTAACTGAAGTCCACGTTTCCAGCAAAATGCCCTGTTTAAGCAACTGCAAGTACAGAAATTGCTTCAGGAATTACGTTTTTTTTAAAAAAACTCTCCTCTGTTTTTATGGTTATAAGTTAATTTATTTTTTTTATTTCTCAGAGCCTGCGTTTAAAATGTGCAAAGAGTTTCCTTTATAAATTTAACTACTGCATTCCACACACAATAACCGCTCTCAGGGCGTATATCTTGGCCAGGCTAGAAGCGTACACACATTTTGTAATGCTAAAAGCAGTCAGGCCGCAGTAACTATCTGCTAGCTGTGGGTTTTTTTCTTTTTCAAATGCAAGAATGCAAACAGGACCTCTAAACTGGCCAGCTCTGGGGAGGATTTGGTGTTCCAACCCAAGCCTTTTGCGATATTGTGTGTGTGAGAGAGGGGTTGTACGTGTAAAAAGTTTCTCCCAGACGGAGTCTTTGGTTGCCAAGTTTCAGCCTACAGCAAATTTTTACAGCTGACTTTTTAAAATAGTGGCAGGGTTTGCAATGGAAATATTGAGACTGGCTTAGGGAGCACAATCAACAGCACTTGTCTGTAGATCTGCTGCTCGAGGTGGCGAGTACCACCTCCAGCGTGGTGGTTGTGTTTCCCCAAGCCCTCAGTGGGTGCTGACCTGCAAGGGCTGCGTTTCCTGCCTGTCCCGTTTCGGAGCAGTGCGGGCATGTCTCTCCTTGTAATTTGGGGGGGATTGCCTTTTGTTCATGGTTCCCACCTCTGGGAGGGGTGAAGGTGCTGCCCTGGCTGGGGGGTGCAGCGTAGGCTCCTGCCTCGCCTTAGAGACGTGTCCCTGAGGTAGTCTCTGTACTTGGGGGAGTTCTGCTAAATCGCTGAGCAGACAGGGTGAGAGTCAGCGGTTTGAGCTTTGGGCAGTCCTCCGGCTTTCATGAGAGTCATCTCAGACATATCTCCAAGAGGAGACATTCAGCAATTGTGAACTTTCTTGAAACTTCCCTGTGAGGGTGGCCTGCTCTGAGTCCAGAGAAATCCGGACCTTTTCCACCTTCTTGCCCTGCAAGTGGCATAAGGGTGACCAAGCTCCAAGTCCCCACTTCCCCCTGAGATGTGAAGAGCTTATTATTGAACTGGAGTGGAAAATCCCTCTCAGCATGTGAATCATAGCAAAGAAATGGGTTCAGGCTGTGGAGGGCTGAGGGAAGAGATGGCAGGGTTTTTCCATCCCCTCTGAGAACAACTGGAGTCCTGAACTGAGGGAGAGCAGAGCATTTTGAGGCTCTGTCTGGCCTTATCCTCTTTGACTGCTGGAAACAAAGTCAGCACTTTGGAAGGGAAAGGTTATGGCTTGGCTGGAGCTGGCTGCCGTGTGGTGCTTGATAGCTCCTGTGACTCACTCGGGGATCTCTGTACCGTACTTTGTTGGATGACTCTGACGTGGGAAGAGAGAGAGGAGAAAAAGCCGGGATGGGGATGACATGTTGAGAAATTAATGCAGCACTTCTAAGGCCAGACGAACATGTTTCAGAACAAGTGCTGATAAATCCTCTGTGCTTGAGTAATTACCTGGCGCCATCCTCACGGTGCTGGGCAGACGTTTGTGGTGAGGTCAGCGCAGCCCTTCCTGCTCTGCTGCGTGATATCGCAGCCCAGCACTTCCCCCAAACGGGGCAGCTTACGGGCTGGGAACGTCATTCACAGAGTCTGGGACGCGGCTGGAAGGATAAGGTGATTAACTGGTTTTCCCCATTGTGTTGCCTAGTACAGGGTCTCCTCCAGTCTGTCACTGGGCAGACAGTCACTGGGCGAGTACGGAAAACTGCCTCTACCTTCTCGGCAAGGATTGGGGACGCCTTGGCAAGGATTTATGGGCAGAGACAGGCTGGCAGCCAGCAGCACCTTGCCTGTCCAGAGAGAAAGGACTGTCTTTCACCCTGCTCATCCCAAAATCAGGGTTGAATGAGAGCTGTGGCGTGAGGCAGCGATGACTCAGGCACTGTGGTCTCTGGGCAGTTCTAGCTTCATGAATGCTACCAAATAACCGTGGTATAATCTTAGCTGTGCAGAAGGGCCCTCTCCCCACAATGGAAGGAGATGTCTGTGTGGTTAGAGGAGTGCGAGTGAGGGGCTAAAAGGATCTCTTCCCCTAGCAGTAAAAGGCAGCACCCTCTGTGGATTACTGTGTCCGAAAAGACCTCCGCTGTGCTGCGCAACAGGAAATGAAGGCACTGCATCCCACATGCAACTAATGGCAGAGCATTAATTCTTCAGGAATGTTGGGTTTGCTGGGCGGCTAGAGGAGGGAGGGTAATACGTTCTTAAAAAAGAAAAATTTCTTGGGAACCATTAATAACCACAAGCATTTGGGATCTCTGCTCTAAATTTCTTTTGGAGGGGGGAAATAGCAATAAGAACACCCGAGCATCGTGCTAAGTCAGAACACAGCACTGACTCAGCAGCTGGCCAGGGTCCCTCTGAATCATCCCCACGGCTGCCCGCAGCACCTCTGCCGAGCCTCACTCGAGATGTCCCGTCCCTGCGCGGGGCCAAGTGGGCTTGCGGAGCGGCGTGAGCCCCGCACATGGCTGCAAGTAGCTTGGACACCCACAAAAGAAAAATCTGTATCCAAAAATGGTGTTTGTTGCCAGCACGCAAAGCCCTCAAACACTTGTTAAGGCTGTGATAGGTGTTCGAATACTTCGGTCTATAAGGTATCATGAGCTTGTATCTACCTGCAGCAGGTTTGACAGGGAGATTTAGGGGGCTGTAGCCCCCTCCCCTGCCATCAGTGCTGCCTGCAGGGGTGGGTGTGCTCTGTGTAATGGGGCAAAGCTGCAGCAAACCCCCTGCCCTGGCACAGCTGGGTTGTCCCCAGCATACCCCAAGATGGACCTTTCTCCTCCTGTATAGTAAGGCTGTAACTCCATAGCTTTTTGGCCCCTATAAACAAAAAAGACCCCAGAGTGACTCCTATGACAAGTGTCTGAGGGTTATTTTTAGGGTAAGAACACCATAGCTGGTGCTGAACGTGCAGAGGAGCAGGCTGAGTTCACGAAGAGGCTGCAAAAGCATTGAGTAACGCAAGAGGAGCGGGGAGAGAGCGTGTTTCAAACGGCTCCCCGAGTCGGAAGAGTCGTGGGACGGGTGCGCCAGCAGCCTCCAGTTCCCGGCCGGCGCGGTGCGCGGCCAGGAGCCCCAGGTTCGAACCCTGGTGGCAGCAGGCCCAGGCAGAGGTGTGGCAAAGCCGCTTTCCAAAGGCAGATGTGTTTGAGTCTAGACTGCTCCAGCTGCCATCCTCCACACGAGCAGTTTGTCTTGGAGCCCGGCTCCTTTCATAAAGGCGCGATCCCTGCCAAGTCAATCAGTGGGCAGGGGAAAGAAAGGTGATTGGGAACGCCGATAAAATATGAAGTGCCTGTTTCCAGTCTTCCTTGTACCAGAAAAGGCTACTCGAGCTGACAGTCGATGATAAATTAAGGAACACCCAATGTGTTTCAATGTCGCTTAATGAATGAGTCATATTAATAAAAAAAATTGCAGGCTTTGTATAATACATGGGAAAAGTTTTAGCCTCACTCACACAGTTGGATCATGATTTTTTTGCTAACCAGAACTATCCCCTAAGGGAAGGTTTTTTGCAGGCAGATGACTAAAGCATCAGAGAGCTCTAATTCTGTAAAACAAAGCTCATTTTGAAGAGCATAGTTGAAAGTGTGATCGAGACAAATGTGCTGCAAAGGATCCAGGGATGCATTGTATAAATATACACAGGTATTTTTATAAATCTTTAAAAATAGAAAGTGAGTGACAGATGTGGGATCCCTCTATTTCTTCACACCCCATCAGACTTCCTTCCAAGGTCTGAGATTGCTCAAGAGCCTGAAGAGCCTCGTGCAGAGACTGTTCCTGAAATGTCTCTGTAGAAAAGCTGCTTTCATCAAGCTGGAATACTAATGCATTCTTACGTATTGTGCTGCCACTCTGTGAGGAATTCAGTTGTGGACGAGGACTTTTCCGTGATAGGTGTTGTACAGATCCAGAATAAACATCTGTGTCTATTGCGGAAATCGTATTACAAGACTGGCTTTCCACCAACATCTCGGGTCCTGCCAGAATTATGAGGGCTTTTTCTTTTTTAGGCTGGTTGAAACCCAGATGTGTCCAAATTTAATATGATAAGCCTGCCTTGGAGAGGAAAGTAACTGAAGTGCAGGATTTTTTTTGTCCCCTAAATTCCGGATTTCAGACAGTACTTCAGGCCGAGTTTCAGTGCAGGTCCTGTCTCGCCCTCTGCACAATGCCTGGCGAGGACAATGAGGTGAAGCGGGGTTGGCATGTCGTTTGAAGATGAGGTCTTCTCCTCCCCTTCTGTTCTCCTGAGCAGGGAATTTTAATTCTAGTGCTGCCCCAATAGCTGCTCGGTCCCTCCATGCTGGTGCTCCCAGATGTCATAGGCTAAACAGGGGATTTGTGGCAGTGTGAAATGTGCCTCATCTTCCTGCGGGAAGAAAACGAGACGGGTTCTCTATCTGCAGAGGTAACATCGCTGCTCAGAACTTGGTGCCAAAGTGGGGAGAAGCTTCTGAAGCTTTTGAACTCCCTTTTAATTTAGCTTTTACCACATGTATTAGCATCTGAGAAAGAAGAATGTTCTCTTCTCTCTCTTCAGTCCTTGCCGAGTTTTGCTCGTTGCAGGACGCACACCTCAAACGTAGCCTTTTCTGGGTGAAGGAGAGCTGTGCTGGGACACAGAGCAGGGGCGGCAGAAGTACCTTGGAGAGACCCTGAAGGGCAGATGTGTCAGAGTGCACTGGCATATGAGCTGAATTGCGTCCGGGGGAATTGCCTGCTATGTGCTACTACGCCAAGTACTTGCCCCTGGAGAAACAACCATGGGGACAATTTGCTGTGTGAGCAGGTTGATTCAGGAGTCACCCAAAAGGAAGCGAGTCATTTCCCAAACCACCAGCACCAATTCCTGTATGGATTACGCTTTCCTTCAAGGCCTCTCGGAACAGGTTCAGCCTTGCTCAGGTTTTGCTCCCAGCGGCCCCGCTGCGGGCAGAGGAAGCAGTGTGAGGAGGGTCACGATGTGGGAGAGGCAGAGGTGTAAACTGGCTGATCTCAACAGGAGAAGGAAATGGAGAGATTTCTCTTGTCCTCGGGGTCCGATGTATTTCCCTTTCAGACTACTTAGCTTAATTTTCCATTTGCAATTTGAAGCTTAAAAAGCTAAGAAAAAAAAGTCCCTTTTGCGCCAGAAAGTTTCCCAGCAGCAGCTTAGAATAAATCCTGTAATCGTTTGGTGGGATCAGTCGTTGTTGCTAATGCTACCGTGGGAAACTGAGAAGAGTTAAACTTTTATGTGGCTGCCGTTAGCTGCTTCTCAGAGCTGTTCAGGCTGGTTAACAATTCAGCTGTTTGGCTTGAGAAGAGAGAGTATCTGCTTCTGCCACGTTTCTCCTTGATCTCTGATTTTGCTTTGTGTGATAACAGGGTGTGTGTTCTCTGCCATCGCTTTGCAGAAGGGAGTAGGCAAGAAGCCAGCGAGACAGGAACCAAAGTGCTAGGAACAGTAGCTCGCTGCAGGAGGCTGTGGGCTTTGGTGATCTTGTGGGGCGTCTGTGCAATGGGAAGGCAAGAGCAGAGAAGTGATATCTTCCCCAGCTGCCAGGAGAAGGAAAGCCTCCTTCCCCTCCGAGCACCTCCCACTGCTCCCTACGGAATTCCTCAGGGATGCTCTGAAGGGTACAGTGGCAAGGTCCACACAGGCTCCGTGTGATCAGTTTAACTCTTCCCTGCGCCCTTGCCGTTGTGCGTGAGGGTGGAGATGCCCCTGGTGAGCACAGGGACTGCATGGACACTATCTCCAGGCGAACTCTAGCAGCTTGCTGCGTGGTGGCTCGTTGATAGCTGTCTCTTACTCTCCGTGTCTCAGAGCCGTGTGTTTTAAGTGGGACTGTGTCCATCATCTGTAAGTAGCTGGGCCCTCATTCAGTCTCATTCTCCTCTGGCTGCCTCTGCGGATGCGCAGTTTTCTTGGTGTGTGTTTCAGCGTTGCTCTCCAGACAAAGCCAGTTGTCTGACCTGGCTCTCTTCTCCGAGACCTTGAGCTGGATGGTATAGAGGTGTATGTATAGGGTACAGAGCAGAGGAGAAATGAGTTACTAGGGATGAACAGTACGTGTCCCATCCAATCCAGCCACCAGGGAACTGTGTGAGAAGCTAGACAGGAGTCTTGCAGTGCAACATGTTTCACAGCAAGCTGTTCTCCATCAGGCTACCCAGTCCTCTTCCATCTTCTCCCACTTCTAATTTAAATGTGGTCACACTTGTGCCTTATGCAGTTGCTGTAGTGGCTGACACCTTTTAGCCAGTCATCCCACACTGACTTTATGCCTCTTACTCTTCAGAACAGTGGAAAAGGTTAAGGCTGAAGGAAAGGCAAATTACACCAAAATGAAGTGATAGAGACTCCTGAATTATGTTCTGCTCTTTCTGTGCCGGTACTGCTCTTTCTGTGTTGCTCCAGCTATGTGCCTTTCTCTTAACTCCATATTCCCACTGCAGTGCAGGTATTAACTCTCTTATTTTTCTGTTAGCTTAGGTTTATTCTGAACAGCCCACATTTTTGGAGAAGGTATTTACTGAAGTGGCCAAGTACAATTGCAGCTGCTGTTAGCGGGAAGGTGGAAAAGGTCACCTCAATTCTGGTACGCAAGGAATGCACTTCTCAGACAGTTG
This sequence comes from Buceros rhinoceros silvestris, assembly GCF_000710305.1. Taxonomy (NCBI): domain Eukaryota; kingdom Metazoa; phylum Chordata; class Aves; order Bucerotiformes; family Bucerotidae; genus Buceros; species Buceros rhinoceros. The sequence goes on along the minus strand of NW_010412614.1, from coordinate 19,871 downwards.
CATCTTCTCTTTTTCTTCTCCTTTTAGGGGTAAATGGGGATGGGTTTAGATGGAGAAGAGGTTAAGGACTCGAATTAATCTTTGGTCAACTCTATTAACTGTGGCTGCATCAGTTGCATTGGATTCATGTTTTGGTAGTTATCTTCCCAACTAAAAGGGCAAGGAGATTTTTTTTTTAATAAAAGCTTGGATTCTGGAGCAAAATTATACACGAGGCTTAAAAATCCCAACAATCGTGTGTGTATTTGCACAGCTGTATAATTGCATTATGCACAGGGCCCTGAGCTGGCACAATGGCAGGTTCGAATGCTGTGTGTAGTGCTAAAACGAGGGTCAGCCCTATCAATGGGGGTTGTTAACACAAGGACCAGTTATACTGTGGTAGACAGCAATAAGCCACTTGCAGAGGGGTCAGACGAAGTGTCCCAGGCTATAGAGACTGGAAATCGCCAGGACGGGCAGCAGCGCTGGGTAGTAGCAGTGAGAGGGTGGTGAAGTCCAGCCCTGTGTGTCTCGGTGTGGGGCATCAGCTATGCTGTGCTGTGTAGGCTCTTACCCATTTAAAACAATCCTTTTTTTTGTTGTCTTTGCTACAGATAGAGCTAACTGCAGAAAAAAACAGTGATGATTCTTTTGATGTCCTGACAAATTCACAGACACATCTACCCTGGGCTCTTCCTACTCCTCTCCTGATTTTTTTTTTCTACTGTACCGAGTTGGGCTGGATGTCTTTTTTAAAAGATCCCTTTTATACAAATTGATTTGCTGCTTATGTATGGGAGTGTTTATATGTCACTCACCTATATGGTTCAGACAAGTTTCCTCTGTTCAAAATCTGATCCTGGGCATGAGGTTTAGGGCAGGGATCTCCAGGGTTTATTTTTGGTACTGAATCACACACTTGATGACTCCTGAAAACTGCATTAGAGATCATGAACTTTTCACTCTTCCCCTGGGCCAGCAACCCGCCGCAGAGCCTGAGCCGTTCTGCCTGGCAATCCTTCAGCAGCGTCAGGGTCAGCCTTGCAGCAGGCTCCGCTTGGGGCCGTCGTGCATGTGAGATCCCACAGAGGTGACCAAATGGGAAGGGAGTGAGTCTGTGCTGGGGCCGGAGCGTGGCCGCGAGGCTTGCGGTGCACCAGCTTCATGCGCTGCACCCATCTTCCCTGCAGACTGTGGCTCCTGGGACCCTCTCTCCTGCCCACCACACAGTTGGAGAGCTCAAGCTGCCTTCCAAATGTCCTTCAGTCTGCTGCTCTGGATCTCACTCTCTCCTCGGATGCAATGAGAACTTGTCTTTTGTAACAAGCTACTAGAATAGAAATCCTCCGGGAGACACTTTAATTAACAGTTATTCTTGTTAGACGTATCTGGCTTGGGGGAAAAGAAGTTTTGAGGAGCTATGAGGAGTTGCAAATGGTTCTCCAGAAATCTGAATTCTCCAGTCCGTTGGAAAAAATGAATGAATGTATGAATACATTCGAAGGAGTTCAAACCGCATTGGTTAAATATTTTTTCCTAACCTGTTTCAGATCAGTGCACAGCTGGGTGCCTGCTATCTCCACTTCGTTCTCACCCTCTTCCAAGAGCCCCCACTAGTCTGACATGTATGAGTTGACCTCTCCTGTATTACAGGACCATATTTATGAATTTCCAACATTGACACCAATTTTATTATATTTTACAATACACCACTTTAAAATATGAAGTACTGGGGCACAATTAGGTCGCAGCTCATGTAGGAACCTCCAATACCAAGAACTACACATCTCCCGCTGATACATGTTATGACACACCATGTCCTTCCCTCACCGAGGTGCTAACACATTTCTTCTGGTGGGTGCTAGCACGTAGCAGGAAACTCCGAAGCTGAGAGGCAGTGTTATCGCTGTGTTGCAGCTCGGGGCCAGGAGAGTGGAAGTGCGAAACACAGCTGTGACCGTGGGAATGTGGTCCACAGCAGAGCGATGTGAAGGCTCTCTCTGCTTTGTGGAAATACATGCTGCTGCAGATGTTACTGTGCATCGTGCTTTATCCCTTTAGAGTAATAGCATAAGTTAAAGAGAAATTCTGGCCATGGCATTATAACTGGTGCTTCTCCACAGGTCTTCTCCAAGCGGTTGTATTATGGGTCTCTCTGAAATGCTGTCAGCATCACTGTCCTGTCACAGAACTGTCGTTAATACTAATTTTTATTTTTCTAGGGTCCACCAGGTCTGCCGGGCTTACCAGGACCACCTGGCAAGAGAGGTTCCCGAGTAAGTCGTTTAAAATTTTCTATCTATTTGTACTCACATCTGCCTGTCCTGCTGTCCTAAGGGCTGTCGTACGGTCCTGTGACTGGCTGATTGCTTCAAGCCCCACTGGCCGCCTTCTTTTCTCTCATTCCTTGTGAAAAGTTTTCAGGGGGCTACGCTGGTGATTTGCAGCCTCCCTGAGCAGAGGTTTGGCCTCAGCAAAGGCTGGGGATGAATGTTTCCAAAGGCTGTCAGGAGAATGAGCTCTGTCTGTCTCATTTTGTTTCCAGAATCTATTCCTTCTTGCAGACCCAGTGCTGAGTATTAGCTTTGGCTGCTTTTGTTCTGTCCTGCACTCCCCTTAGCTTCCCAAATTACCTCCTGTGAGGTCCTTCACTGTCACCATGCCTTCACTACTGGGACCATGGTCTAGGACTAAGGACTCAACACAGAAGGTTGAGCTTTTGTGTTCCCCAGACTGAGAACTACTGAGTCCTTCTCAAGGTCTAAAGCAAAAATGTCTTAGGTGTTCTACAACATCCATTGCAGAGTCCTGAATTTCTTCTTCTCCACATTAGATTCTGATGCAGATTTTTGAACATTGAGTACTTTGCTGAGGAAACATCTGGTGCTAGTGCTGCAGCTGGCTGTGAGAAAAGCTTTCTGCATTGGTCTTGCTGCAGAAGTAGTCTCCCAAAGCTGGGCAACATGCCTGACCTGGATACAGTTAACTCTTGGCACCGTTTTCATGGTAGCATGGTGCTGTCCCACAAGGTACGATGATGGAGGCCATTTCCTGAGCACTGAAATGATGTGGCTTGGGAATCAAAAGATGCGAGTGTCTGAGGCTGGAAGAAGGGAATACTTGGATCTGTGATCCAGGCAGCATCCTGGCCTGGCAGCAGAGGGAGATTTCCTCACACACACTTGGCTAAAACTCAACCCCGTGTAATGTCTTCAAAGAACAACCAAGAGGCTAAGAGCTAGAAGGCTGTGCATTCCCTGAGGACACTTGTTACAGCCCTGTGAGATCTTGCAGTAACCAGTAAAGATAAATGCACCTCCTTTCTACAACAGTAAAAACCAAAAGGTCTGCAGGACCCCCCCACAGCTGGGCATACAGACCCGAACACTGATTTGGGCCGTGAGTGTGAGGCACTGGGTAGCACCAGGCACACATGTCTTACAGACAAGACAGTCTGTTCCACATCAGTTACACTACTAAGAGAAACATCAGCAGCTCTGGTGTCTTCTGTTTACAAATACCTGAGCACAACCACAACGAGTCACCCGGAGACTGCAGCTCTTTGCAGCTCCTGTTGAGGCTTAACGTTTGTTCTTGCCCCAGCTCATTACTTGAGAGAGGTGTTTGGTGTTACTTCTTGCAATCCTGTGATGTGCAAACTAGACCCCAGGTTTGGAGAACACAGCTGCATCCCCTGCCTGCTGTGTTACCAAATCTCAGCTCTACTTCTGAGTTCCACTCACTGCCTACTAAAACTTGAGGTTTTCTGAAGGAAAAAGCATTGTGGAAGATGTGACATAACTCTCCATGTCATTCCCCAGCTGTAGCATGCTCCATCCTGTATTTAAGATGAACTTCTGAATGACAATAAGCATCAGAGGAGTTCTGAGTTCTGCCAGCGGTGCTGAGAATCAGCCCAGGAAAGAGTTCCCAGTTAGGAAGTGCTTAGCACAGCTGAGCCTGGCTTGGCTCAGACCTCTGCAAAGAGGCTGTGCTAATTTTGGGTGGGGGCAAAAGGGTCACTCTGTGAATGTCTGGCCTGGAGCACTGGAGACAGAGACAACATAAGTTGTTTTGACTTTGCAACGTGTTTCTTCTAGTATTTTTTTCCTGTGGCTCTTTGGGGCTTAAGGATTCCGTTGCACAGAAGAAGAGCTGCCAGAAACCAAGTCAGGCTTGGGGGAAGTCTTGCATCTTTTGCTTTTGTTGTGCATGAGCCACATGCAACACAGCAGGGGTTGTGTGCTACCTCTGCCTAACCTGGTGCTCAAGCAAAGCAGCTGCAGAGTTCTTACACTAGCCCATGGGTAAGTCCTCATGAGGTGCCCCCTGAGGCTCCAGGGACGGTGAGTACTGCATGGAACGTCTCAGTGCTGAATGCTAGGGAAAGGGAAGGATTTTTTTCCTTGTCACCAGTGCAGTTTATGGCCTAAAGCATGAGACATAATTGCCCTTGTTGTAGCTGGCATAATTCCTACGTTATTAATGCTTATACAATTACTTGGCTCATTTGAAATTCTAGTAGCAGCATAGACTCATGACCTTCTGTGGCCCTGAAGTCAGTAATGTTGCTCTCTTGCTGATGTAGCACAGTCTTCCCACTCCTTTGAATTCTGTATGGTCTCTCTCTCGTTTCCCTTTCGCTCCCCATTCTGGCCAGGGTAAAACCAAAAGCTCTGATTAGCTTTTGCTTTGAGGGTGAGGCTGCGGTCAGTGACGGTAGGAAAGGCTGGCTGATCCCAGGGTTCCCTCTCCTTGTTTCCAGCAGGGAAGTATCGCTAGACTCACCGGTGCAGTCTGGATGCTGCTCTTCCACATCAGCAATGCCACCTGGTTTGCCGGTCTCTGTAACCGCCTGAAAGGGGCTGTGTTCAGGACACGACTCAGCAGTCAGGGGAGGCTAGCTGAGGGGTAGTGGCAGTCTGCTTGAAACTCGGTTTTTAAAAGCCAATCCCCATTTTATGCACATGGAATTAATTTTAGACCCCGTTGCTCAGCAGGTTCAGACTATAGCTGTGCTCTGCTCTCTGCAGCTGTGAAGGCAGAGATAGACCAAATGAGAGCTGGCTGTCACTGCTCAGCATTGCCCAGGGACTCCGAGGGAGAGGAGTAAACGCTGCAATTCTGATGACAGGAAACGATGGCTAGTAACGCTCAGGAGCTCTGCAAACCTGTGTAGACATCGCAGTACTGATCACGTGCTTTATAGGAGGGTTTTTTTCTCAGTATCCAGCTGTAGGATTGTTTTCAGCTTTCAAGTCTACAATAAAGAATTTGAGGCATAAGCAAGAGATCAGTCCACACTCCACACCGCTTCTCACTCTAACGTACCGTGCACCTGGGCAAGCGCCCGTGCCAGATCAGAGGTGCCTCTCGAAGGGAATGGCAGCTTTAGCAACGATGGGTTTCCCAAGCTTTATACGATGTGTAAGCTTTGCTGGGCATGTGGTGGGACAGCTTTTCAGTGGTCGCATGAGCGTGTGGTGGCACTTGGGTACACACCCAGCAAGCCAAGCAGCGCAGCTCTGTGCGAGCTCTTGCGGTTCAGTTCTGCAGCTGACCTTTGCATTTCCTCAAACACGAAGGTTTGGTGGGGAGGCGGTGGCGGAGGCTGGGTTTTGCTAGCAGAGCTGTGCTAATGAGCTCTACAAGTTACTGTCAACAAGAGGCTCCCAGTGGAGCAGTAACTTCTGCACCACTGTAGCTTATTCCTGCCTCTCCCAGGGCTCACTCATGCTTTGCCCTCGCGCTGTCTGCAGGAGGGGCTTTTGCCAGCACCTCTACGTTGATCCCTCCTTTCCATCCCCACTGTATAGTTAGACGACAAACTACCCACGGTTTCATCAGGACTGTACAAAAGCACTGCAAACCGTTATATTTGATACTGTGATACTTAAATGCTGCCTTCCAGGCAAGCGCTGTATAAATCCTAATTACCTGTCCCCCTCCTACGTGAAGGAGACAGCAAGCTGACGCGTGACAGATGGGAGCCCAGTTGTTGGCTTCACTCCCAGGGCAGCAAGGGAAGAGCTAGGGTCAAACTTTACAAAACAGTTAAATAATTTAGGAAGGCAGACCCCACTGGAAGTCGATGTCCCTCTGTAACAGGGGAGCAAACTCAGGTACAAGGAGAGTGTTTTACCCATGTCCATGCAGCAGGTCAGAGGCAGAATCAGGAGTAAACAACCTGGCATGCTGCGATTGCTTGGTTTCTTTGACCTCTCTGGTACAATACTGGAGAAATCCCAACAGAGGGGGAATACATACACACAACCTGGTGCTGCAGGATGCACTTGCCAACCTGTGAACCTCAGCAGCTTGAAAGATTGCAAGGTCCCGGTGTAACATGTCCTTGTTACATTTGGTCTGTGGTTGCAAAAAATCTCCCTTTCCTTCAAAATGCAGGGCTTCCCTCCTAAAACAAGCAAGAACTTAGTCAGCTGTGGAGGTTCCACTGTATCCTCATTCCATTAGGAAGATTTTTCCAATTTCTGAAAAGAAGTGTTTAAAGAAACAATTTGTTTGGCTTCACTTCAAATATTTAGCTCATTCGTCAGCAAGCCAGAGGTCAGAGAGGGATCTGTAGGTCAGGAGCAGAAAGAGTTGTTTTACACAGTAAAACCCCAAGACATGATGAGTTTTGAATGAGTAGTCATTCCTCTGACAGAAGCTTTCTAGCATTTAGCAGGAGTTCGGAGGAGGTTTTTTCCCCTCCTTGTGAATGCTGGAGGCACGGGGGAAGCTGGGCACAGTTACACTTTTGTTAATTTTTGAGGGCCGTGAACCATTACGCATAAAAGCGCTTCTGTGAGCAGAGTCCCATCTCCAGGCACATCACAGAGATGAACTAGATGGCACAGTGTAGTTCTCAAGTAGCATCGTTCAAGTAAAGGACATTCCAGGGAGATGACAAATCCTGTCACCTTTGGGAAACCTCCTCCCCTCCCTTGGAGAAGACATTCAGGGATTGTTCTGGTCTCTGTGCCTTGGGCCAGCCGCTGTTCCATGGTAAAATTTTCCGTGGAATTTGACACAAGGCTTGGAGGATCCCAGATGTGAGTTTGCTTGCTGCTAGATCAGATTGTTTCAGCAGTTATAAGGGAGCCAAAGCAGCAGGTAAACAGGCACGAGTGCAACCCCACGTGCTGTGGGATTCTTCTCTTCAGTCGTCTCAGCGTTGTCCTGTTCTGTGTGTAGAGAAGAGGAGCAAAACTAATGTATGATGATAAATATATTTAGGAGAATCCTAATTTCTAGATGTGAGTGGGAAATTGAATTAAATCCAGGATAGCATGACTAAAATATAGCACTTAACTATAAGACTATAAAGCCATTAACTCTGGTTGCTTCTCCATGAAAAGAGAGCTCCTTCTGGGAGCACTGGTTAGAGCTGGGTGATAGTGCTGGGCGCAGTAAAAGCAAGGAACATTGGACTGGGTTTAAAAAAGGGGGGGACGGGTAGCTTGGGGCACGGTGACTGTTCTTGAGGCGTGCAGCTCAGTGTGTGGGTGAATTTGCAAGGTCTGCCCATTCCGATTGTGTATTGCTAACAGCTCCTGGGGCACACGCTCTCCTGTACCGTTGATTACTCAGCCTGTCTAACTGTACCACCGCGCACCTCCCTCCTCTGCCAAGAATGTAGGTGTAATCACAGATTCAGGACTAACCGTGTTGGAACACATCGAGATCAGTTGTTTTCTACCATTTTTAGGACCACTGCCAGGCTACGCCCTTTTCTCTCCACAGTTACAAGAGCAGTTTAAAATGTCTAGCACAAGCCCTAGACTTGGTTACAGCAGTTCCTTGTGCCCCAGACTGGACTTCCCCCAGTCACTTCATCAGCAGGATGTGGCCACTTCTCACTGGGATAAGACCACGTGTCTTTGAAACCAGGATGGGTCTCTGACCTTCCTTTGCCTGGATCGCAGGGTATGAGTGTCATCAGTGGTAAAGGCTTCATCTTATATCAGGAGCCTGTGTTTTTGCATAATCACATATTTTGTCACTGGTTCCTGGGACTAGATTCTTTCTCTCTTCTTCCCCCCTTTTGCTTAAAGCTTTTTATGACTTCGTTGCTGTACTTTGGTGTAGCTCTGCACTAAATTTTGCTGGAGGTGTGATTAGTCTCTTACCCAGGAGCTCTTGATCAGCAGATGAACTTCCTACATTCCAGATTTTCTCCTGGAAACTATCCTTTTCAGCTAGGAGTCACACCAAACCCATCTGACACCGTTTTAAGCCTGTCCCAGGCTATGGTGGAGCACTGATTTCAACTAACTGCACCGAAATGGGCTTTGAGCCAAACTGCCTGATTCCAAAGTTGAATAACAGCTAAATTCCCTCCTCAAATTTAGCAGCACTCTGGGTTTCTGAACCCCGTTGAGAGCTACCTAGATTATTGCTTACGTGTAAGAACTTTTTAGGAATTCATCTTTTATAGGGACTTTACTGTTCTGATTTCTATCACTTAATTTTCATGGATCTCTGAGACCTGGAAGATCTTGGTTTGAAACACTTTTGCTACCACAGACTTGTGGAATTACCTTTAAGCAGTGCATTAAGTCTCTGTTTCAGCGTCCCCCTCGATGAGGTGAACAGATGATGCCCTAGTTTGCTGGGAAGATGAATTTAGCTAAGACTATCCGGTGCACAGTTACTCTGGTTACAGCAGCTATGTGGGTTTTCAAATGACAAGTTAATACCCAAACAACTTAATTTTAATTACGAGCTATTGTGGTTTCACTGGATATTCACAGCCAGGCTAAACTATCAGAGAATTTCAGGCTGAAAATTTAGAAGGGAATTAAGAATGGGACATAAAATTTATTTGGGTAAAAAAAAAAAAATTTGAAAAGTTCAGCCTGGGCCTTTTAATTGGGCAGCCTCTTAGAGCAGAGCAGCGTGTGTTGTGAGATGACGCTGAGCAGTCAACAACAGTCTATGCCACAAGATAGAACCGCAAAGTAAAAAAGGCATTATTTTCTATTGCAGTGCAGTGAAAATAAAACTGGATAACATCAGCACACTGATGTTCCTTCCAAAGAGAGTAAGGGCACTGAGCTTGGATGGCAGTCGCGTGTTGAACTGCAGTGATTTTTCCTTGGAAATCAGACCCTGAAGATTTTGGCCCCACATATGGCAAAATGCTCATTGGAAATACTACAGCTTACTGAGAAAGTGTCTGAGTGGCTTTTTATCCCTCCCTGTACTCCTCCTCACTAGAGGGGATGTTAAAGCTCTCCTCTCCGTGGTGTAAAGCTCACACACAGTCTTGGCAGAACAGGAACCCTTGGGATTGAATCTTCAGGTTGTTTCATCTCCCAGGAACGTGTTCAAGAGGACTTAGAATTGTTATTGCTTCTGCCTGAAAGGTTAACAGACCTTCTGTGCTGTATGCAGTGCTGGGATAAACTATTCTTAGCTGCTTATTCCAGATAACTCCTTAAATAGTCTTCGGAAAATATGCAGGGTACTCTTAAAATGCGGTGTGAAAGGAGACACTGCTGTATGTGATCTGAGGCAGATGCTCTAACAGTGCCATTGGCTTGTGAGATTTACATAGATACAAATGGTTTAAATAGGGACTTACTCCTGCTCCCCCTGTTTTGCTGTCCGGCCATCCATTCTCTTCCTAACCTCTGAAGTCAAAAACCTGGTTGCCTTGTAAGGAAAATGAGTTTCATCCCAAATAGCTGAACGATTTTCCTTTGGAAATTACTTCTGTTCTCTTCTGGTTTGGCCAGTCGTTACCACTCCCGCACGCTTCCGCTCCCCTCTGCCTGCCTCCATCTCTTTCTGCCAGGGCTCCTTGCAGGCCTTTGACTGCCCCGGCTCCAAGGTAGTTTCTGTTCCTGGTTCTGGAATATTTAGGTCACCCAAACTGCCTCATTGTCCTGATGTGTCTTGGGGTGACAGACACACGTGCCCTTCCATAAAGGTAGGTGGGGACAAGCAGCCAAATTTCCCCTCTCTGAAGGCACTACCAAGGGTCCTGTTGGACCTGCCTCTGCTGGGTGCCGCCGCTGTGCTGTCAGACCTGGTTACAGCCCGTGACTTTCTGGAACTAACACAGATGCCCACTGACTCCTTTTGACTCCATTTTGGTTTTTGTGTTTTTTAGGGTCCCCCAGGTCCCCATGGAAACCCTGGCTTACCTGGCCCCCCAGGCCTGAAAGTAAGTATTAACTGGCATGAGGAGATTCAGCTTTCCTGCGTCGGAAGACATCCCAGTGGGATGAACAGCTTTTCTTTACCCTGTTCTTTACTCTGTACAAAATGACGAGTTGCTGAAGCCATTTCTCCCCTCCCCTGTGCTTGCACACAGCCCCTCCAGCAGCAGAGCCCAGCCAAAGCCTGTTCCTGTGCTTGTGAGAGACCCTTCTCTGTGCCTCGGTTCTCCCTAATGTCAAAGACTGCCTAATTAGGATCCTGCTTTAAGCTATGCCTGTGCCAGGGAGCAAGCTGCTACGTTGAGATGAGGGCACTGGAATGCTCCTACTCTGGAGCCTCACCAGGTCTGGATTGGATTCCTCTGCTTTCTCATTTCTTTTCTCTGTACATTGCAGCCTGCTCTCCCACCTTTGGTTTCAGACAGTGGCAGGGGGGACTCACAGCAGCCACCTGCCTCTTCTGCCTGACTCCTCCTGAAAGTCCCTGATCTCTCCTTCCCTCTCCAGAGTCTCTGGGAGCGCTGACCTCCATCAGTCCTCCCAGTCTTACCCCGTTGCTTCCTTCTAGATGTCCTCATCTCTCCCATGAGGTTCCTCAGACCTTCTCCTGCCATTTCAGGAGCCCTGTTTTGCCCTTTTCTCCTGTCCTCACATTCACCCTGGGGTGCTGCTGCCAGGGTGGGCTCTGGAGTGCTGCAAGGTGCGAATCGCCCCTGCAGCTGAACCTCCTCCCTTTGCATGGGACTTTAGCACAGCTGGGGCTCCCGAGGGGAGCTCACCCAGGCACTGCAAAACCCGTCAGAAAGGTGATTTAATGCCCAGCTCATTCCTGTGTATAAGCCTTTGTGTTACCTAAAGATTGTGACGTTCCCAGGAAATTGGGTTGGTTTGTTTTGGTGTCATTGTTTACACAGAAACAGATTTACATTTTATAACACTTCTCTGGGACTGAAGAGCAGTTGAGTTTTGAAAGGCAACACTTAACCAGGGTTTGCACTACCAAGGAAGCTGTAGGGTGTCTCAGCCAAACGTAGAGAACTGTACGAGCAAGAGTCCTTTCTCGTCATGATCTCATCGGTAGGCAGGGATGTTACGAACACTACTGATGCTCTGGGAAAAAGATTCTGGAAACTTGGCACACTGCTTCTACGTGATTAAACATCAGGCACTGGAGGCACGCTGGTGAACAGCAGCTGTTTTAAATTCTGAACTGTAGTTATATGGCCTGAAAAGTGAGGCTGTAAAAGTTCCTCGTCTTAGTGTTCTGCATTTATTCTCCATCAATGACTTCCACATCACACTTGTTGAGTTTTATATGTCAAATCAAAGTTCTTTTATCTAACTTCCAGTCCTGCAAATTCAGCCTCGTTCAATCTATAGAGTAAAACTATGTTCCTAGGCTATAGGATTCTTTTAAAACACTTTCAGCTTAAAGCCTTGTCAGAAATAATCATTTGGCTGTAAAGCTGCATTCAGTTTATCTCCCACTAGAAATAAAAACCTCCTGTCAGCATTTTTCCTCCATCTTGATGCGTGGTCTGGCACCAGGAAGCCCTCAGAGGACGGATAGCTGTAAAGTCTTCAGCAGAGATGTGGTGTCATCGGCCTGTGCGATAGATTGTAATTTTGTCCAGCCACCATTTGCAGGATTCGGCTGTTCTACATGATGCTTCGTCAAAAGAAGTATTAAGCGTGTGATGGGATGTCAGAGCTGTAGGTCAGTCCGGGCCTGGGTATAACTTCACCTCTAGCAGGGAGAGCCTGCTCAGCCACGACTCCAAGATCTTTGCATAAGCAGCACTTTTTGGAAGGTCTGTATCAGATCCCAGAGTTCTGAATTCCCTTAGTCCTTTAATTTTGCTGGTGTTACACCAGTCCCAGAAGATGGATTTCACACAAAGAAATTATATTTCATCTCCTTGCAGTTTAAATGTCACTAGCCTTCAGCAGGCTTGACAAACCTGCACCTGGGACCTGATATCTTCTTAGTAGACGCTGCCCCTGGCCAAATGATGGGCTTGTGAAAGCTCAGCTGCACAGCAAGGCGGAGCAGCCCCAACTAGAACTTCTTTTGCTGAGAGCCTTCAAGTGGCTGCTGGACTAAGTCTTCCCTTGACAGTGGTTAATACTATGGAAAAAATGAGCAATCCAAGGAAGGAAGCTGAAGTTTCCCAGATAGATACAGCTTGGAAACAGTGACTAACACCAAGCCATTGTCACTGAGGAAGTAATCCAGGAGCATAATCTTTATCAGCCGAGTTAACAGAGGACTCCTGGGGTCAGGCGAGGGATGTGTTGTGGCATTGCAGCTGGCAGGGGCAGATGTGCGCGTTGGTGCATGTCTCTTGTCCAGTCGTGTTGCGCTGGTGAGCAGCAGCGTTGTCTTGTTGGACGGCTACGTTCTGAACGGGTCCTGTGCAGAGCCCACCTCATTCTCGCCACTGGAGCTGAGCGCTTGTAACTCCTTGTGCTTGGGAAGCTGATCTCTTGCACAGAGCCATAGGTGGCTGTTGAGCCAAAATCCTGCTGATCTGCTCGGGCATGGTTCCACCACCTTCAGTAGCCCTACACCCGCTCGTGCCGCCGGAGAATTTAGCCCGTGGTGCTTTTCGCGGCTGCTTAAAAGGACTTCTTGTCACTTTTTACATTCTGTTTGTTGTCCTTGGCAGTTGCAAAATTGCTATTGCATCTAGTTAGCAAAGACTGATTATAGTAGATAACCTCTTAAACGGTTGCAGACGTGCTGGGCTGGGGTTGTGGCTGGCTCTGGGAACCGTCAGAGTCTGGGGGGGGGGGGGGGG
>NW_010412614.1:831-6813 GCF_000710305.1 Buceros rhinoceros silvestris | reverse complement strand
GGGCTGGGGTTGTGGGGGTGGGGCAGGAGGGGTATTTTTGCCATAACTGGATGTAGCTCCGAGGATGCCCTAACAGAGTCCGGGGTTGTGAGGAGAGTTAGCTGTTAAGCAAGGTGTGTTCTCGAAAGCCGTTACAGGAGCTGCGTTTGCATCTCTCATCTGAAGGCTTTTGGCATCAGGCAGCAGTATGGTTTGCTCAGTCAGCTTTCTTGTTGCAGTACTAGAAAAAATTGAATTTTCCTTTTAGTGAATGCTGTGGCTCCAAGATATCTCTTTAGTTTGGCACATCGATGTTTAAAATACTGTCAGAGGGGTTGCAAAGCTGAGGTGTTTAAATTGCACAGCTCTAGGCTTCTCCCAGGTAGGGAAAATACAGAAGATAACAATTTCTTCCTTTACAAGAGCAGGTAACATGCTCAGTCAGTTGGGGTGGGAGAGTGAGAAGCTTGTGGGCAAGGTGCTGTGGCTTAGTGATGGACAAGGCTTAGGCTAATTTGAGAAGAGTTGGGCAGTTAATCCACAGTTTCAGCCCTCACATTCAGGCATCTGTTCTCTCTGGCCCTGATGCCATCCTGCTGATTAATCTTAGGGATGTGTGATCCTGCTTGTGGCTGAGTTCTCCACCTCTGTGATGGTCTCAGCAGTGTTGAACACAGAACTGTGATGCAAAGCACAGACTTTGCTAATGTGATTAGGGGAAAATGTTAGAGGCTTGTATTCCTTTACATGCCTCAAAGTCATCGCAGGGAGTACATGGCAAGATTTAGGGAGAGCGATGGGTGTCTGCCTGCTGCAGTAAATTAATTTTGCCGAGTAGAAAAGAATACCCTGTGATTCTGAGAATGGCTCTAATCTGTTCCAAGCAATTGTAGCACCCACTGACTGCTCAGAATCTCAGAGAGTGAGAGAACTGCCCTGATAACAGCTGCGTGCAAAGTAAGATTATCTGCATGATTTCATACACCGGCTGGGAACCAGGCAGCTTCATTCACAGTTTGTAGCGATGCATCTGCCTTGAACCAGCAGTGCTCCCTACAGTCCACAGCCAAACAGGCTCCCTCCCCGCACCGTGCAGCTTGTGGTGGACGGTGGGGGAGGACAGGGGGAGATTTACACTCTGTGCAAGGTGGGAAGTACCTGTCAAATAACCAGACTTTGTGCTGCTAATGAGAAATGCCACTTTATAAATACTGTTAGTCCTTTGTTAGGGTCTCACCTTCCCTCCGAGCGCTGCTCTTGACAGCCCTTAATTATCCCTGACAACTGTCCTGTGCTGGTGGTTGGGTTTGAATCCCTTGCTGCTGATGGCACACAGGGGCTGCCACTCCTCTGTGATCCCAGGGGTGTTAAGTAGCCAGTGACTGGTACTGGGGTAGCTGTGTCCTAGCTGTCCCAGAAGAGATGTTACACAGACCTCAGACCTTACCTCTCCCCTGCCAAAAGAACCTGGCACGCTTCAAATCACATCTGCTCTCTCTCACCCTGTTAGACACACACATTACCTTTCCAAATTTTAAGAATTTGAACTGGGATTTTCAAAGGAATCTACTGGAATTAGATGTTCAAATGCTGCTGCGTTTCCAGCCTGTGTTCATCGCAAGATCACAGTCTCAAACTGTAATTTCTCTCGTCACGGTGGTTAAAAAGGAAAATGAAGACTACTGCCAGATAAAATCCGTATCTGTCTTCTGCCAGCCTGAAAGCCTCACAATAGCTCTGCCTGGTGGTGCCTAATGTAACTTACTCTACAGTTTCACCTGTTCCCCACAGTTAAAAAAGCAACAGCATCTAGCGAGATGTTAAGAAGGATGCTGTAGCCACAGGAATAGGCTTGGTAATTATTTTTGTGATAGTAGTAGTTGACAAGGAATAAATCACAGCTGTCTAGACCTTTAAACATCCCAAGTCCCGATATTGCCTTTTTCCAGAGATCCTGTCTTTAGTCAATTTAATACTGTCAAATGCTATTTAAACCTCAATGCTTTAGCAGCAGCAACTGCTCACCAAAACCACCTCCAGCAGAACAGCTATATCTGGGGACTTCAGTACATTTGAGGTGTCGGGGCAACACTGAGTTAAATGGAAATGTTTTTGTAATTTGGAGGCTCTGTGGAAGCAGAGCCACATCTATGGGCTGGCTCCTTGTATTACGTCATTAATTCAAGTTTTTGATTTCAGGGTCAGAAAGGTGATCCTGGGCTGTCGCCTGGAAAAGCTCGCAAAGGACAGAAGGTGAGATGCTGCCCAGAGTGCACAGGCATCATGACCACGGTGGGCTGTAACATGGCGGGATATACGTGGAGGGAATTTGTACTGCAGTGCAAGCATCGCAGCTACTCGAGTAGATTTAGAACTGAAAATCAAGGTTTAGACCCCGGATTCTGGGCTACAGAGAGTTAGCTAAGGTATAGACCACAGCGCACTGAAGCGCCCACTGCCACGGCTTTATATTGTCCAAGTGTTTATCCGTTTTATGCACAATCTGCAGCCCAAACTTAAGTTTCTGCTGCTGCAGGCACATGGCTGCTTAAACTAGTGCGTATGGGGGACAGCCAATTCTGCTAATTCTTTCCAATAAAGTACACCTCCCATTTTTGCTCTTTCACAGCTTAACGATGTTTACTGAGGCCTCACCTAAGTATAAAATGAATAGTAGAGCAATCAGAGCTCTTCAACATCTACCTCAATTAGTCCTTTCAGTGGTGCCTGCACAGTACTTCATAATTCATGCCCAGGGCAAGAATCTTGGTTCTCTTCCTTTCATCCTAAGCCTTGCTATAAATGCACAGCTAATAGAAAGCGTCAGCCATGAAGATTTTAGGCCCTTCATTTGAAACCAGAGGTCTCCACGAAGCACAGCACGCAGGCAAATGCAAGGTGGAGGGTGATGCTAGAAAACATGGAGAAGACTAAGCCTGAAAAGATACTTTTAACTTAACAGCACGAGATGCCTTTTGAAATTCCTGGTGCACTGCATCGGAATGGCATCAGACGGAAATCATTCCCCCACGGAGTCTGGAACCGTTTTCTTGCCGGCATGCTCAGTGTAGGAAAGGGCGAGATCCAGATCGCTTTTAGCTCCTGTTAACAAGGCTTTATCCCTGTTCGCAGTAATAGAAACAGGGAGTTTCCAGCAGGAGTTTGGAGTGATGCCTAATTTTCAAGCTCGATGCTCCAAACACGTTTTCAGTAAGCAGGCACAGCACAGCGTTAGAGACTAAAGGGTTTTCTGATCCCAGTCACAGGAGGCCAAAACGGCCTCGTACAAAGGGCTGGATGTTAGGGAGGTCTCGCAGCAGCGTGATTCTCCGTTCCTGTGATGACAGGGATATGCCAGCTGGGATGTGATACAATCCCTTTCCAAAAGCACAGGCCACTGAAACTGCCACCCGCAGCCTGCAAAGGCTCGGTCCGTGTCATATGGGCAGGTTAATTAATTGTACCATCGGCATCATCCGAACCAGAGCTGTGTGCTGAGCCGGTGCAGTAGCAGAGCGTGAGCACAGTCGCAGCATTTGGCAGAAGGTGCCTATTGTCCTTATTGCATTTAAAAGCTAAATTTTTCTTGCCTTGGCGATATAAATGCCTATCAAAAGGCAAACGAACATGTGACGGAATGAGATCATTGTGAAAAACAAAAACATCCATTCTGCTGGTGAAAAGCAGCTGCCATTAATTAACTGGGTTTATTATTTATATGAGCCAGTTAATGGCAATGTTTAAATCCATACTTCTTATCCAGTCGCTTTTTGAGAAGTTGCAATTAGAATCAGAAATATTAATAGTTGGGTGCTACTGTCAGCAAAATAATTTCGGTAGCAGTACACCAGGCATCGGGAAAACGTTGCTGAAATCTAATTCAGCTTGCTTGCTTCCTACAGGGAGATGTGGGCTTACCTGGTTTGACTGGGTTCCCTGGACCACCTGGTAGGAAGGTAAGAGTGTTCTTCTCTGTGGAATTAGATCAGTATTTTTGTTTTCAAATTTTCTCTTCTAACTCTGCCTGAAAGGTTTAAGTCCTAGTGCCCAGCAAAGGAAGTCCTGTGATGTCTCGCAGGTGTATAAACTGGGATGTAGGCTGAAGCAACTGCCTACCATTGTGCCAGCGAGACGATGTAAGAGCATGAAATGAAATTCTGGATCCCGGTTTCTGATCCTTCCAGGTCCAGGCTGTGTTGGCAGGTCGGTTTGTTTTCTTGGAAGCCAGGCCTGTTGCAGGGAGCTGTTTGGTGGCTGGGCTCAGCAGACATGACTCCTCTTCCCAGCAAGCCACTGTTGACACAACTAAGGTGAACAGTTAAACTAAGCATCTTGTTTCAATCACTTCATCAGTCAACAGGCTGTTGAAGATATACTGTTCCTCGGGCCAATTAACTGCACACAAACACCTCCTCGGGTATGCTTTGAGACTCTGGAGAGAGAAAGAAGGTGTGGTGTGGAGGAGGCTGAAATAAACCTCCCTCTCCATGGTTGGTTGTTGTGTGCTTTATGTTGGAATAAATTGCCAAGAGGAGGAGCTGGGTTCCTTTTTGTGCTCCCAAGGCTGGTCATGCTTGTGGTGCTCTGTGGAACTAGGAGCAATAGAGGGATTAATTACTGCTCTTTTGCTGCCACAAACAAGTTTTAACAAATAAGGTGCAAAGAATACCATTTTCCTGGTATAACAGTTCATAAAACAAAACCTTGTGGTAACGATCAGCAAAATGCAACGTCAGGAGTGCGAGGACTCATAGTGGAAAAAGTGGAGAAGGAATAGGAGATTGAACAAACATTCCCGAGTGCAGCACGTGGCCCTCACATCTGATCTCTGCTCCCCCAGGACAAGGCAAAGGCAGGGGTAAGCTTCTGTTTCTTCAAGTAATGAACAAGCTGGATGCTGAAATTTTTCCTTTGGTGCAGCTTAAAAAAAAAACACCTCCCAGTAGCACTAGTCTGGCAGTGCTTTTGGTGTAACCTGGCTTTTATTAGTATCCTGCCTTAAGAAGAAAAAAATTACAGCAGCTGGAGAAACGTTTGGAAAAAAAGTCTTTTTTTATGTGGATTCCCTGCTGGCATTCTCCCAGTGAAAATATGCTGAAGGTGGGCAACACATCTTGGCTACCAGAAAACACAATGTCTTGGAAATGGACATCCCTCCTGCTCACTCCGTGGAGGGGCTGCGAAAAGAGCCCGAGGGGCTTTGCTCTGAAAATGCCATGTAGAAACTTTCAAATAGGCAAAATATTTCCCTGGGGAAACAAAATACTTTTCCCACTAAATGAAACAACTGGCTCAGCAGCATGAGCTGGAGCCACAACCATAGTGCGGCTCACACCGCAGTGCCTGCCTTGGGAGTGCAGAGCTTTGCTCTTTGTGGGATGGGATTCTGGTCTCAGAGAACTCCTGAAGTCATTTTTCCTGCACCCATCTATGAGTAAATGAAACTGCCTCTCGAGCAGCAGATGTGATTCTCATCCTCTCCAGCAGAGCAAATGTTCCTTTTGCTGACCAGCAGGTCTCGGGCACAGCGGCAGGACTTGGCCGTCTCCTCTGCCCTTCCCTCTGGTGCCTACCAGGCATCTGTGGACTTTGGCTTTGGGGTGGGGGCTGCAGATTGCAGCTGCCCTGCAGCTAGATCTCAGCAGAGCCGAGCCTGGGGGAGCTGAGCAGTTGCTCCCAGCCCGTGGAGGAGAAACGGTTGCAGCAAAGTACCCAATTGTGCATAGAAGACAGCAGCAGTGAGAGGGAAAATGCTTCGTTGAAGTCACCCAGAGAGTAAAGACAGAGCTGGGAGCTGGTCAGGGCTTCAAAACACACCTGGCCATGCAGATCTCATTCACTGGCCTCTTTGATCTTCCTGTTTCCTCTCAAAGTGCGGGACAATCCTGCTTTAGCCGGGAGAGCATGGATTATAAATATCACCACGGACGAGTAAATCCTCCACTGGAGTGCAATTTCCTTTCTAAATCACAGCCCCTGTGTGTTGAGCACCCTGTAATCAGC
>NW_010412614.1:0-725 GCF_000710305.1 Buceros rhinoceros silvestris | reverse complement strand
CAGGAAGCGTTTGGATAAAAGAACAAATGCAGTTGTTTTCATACCCTCTGCCCTGTCATTTCAGTGCCATTTGAAGAGGATTTTAGCAGGTAAATACTTTCACGTTGCAGCCAACTTTAGCATACATGAGCTTTTCTGTTTTCTCCTCACTACAATTAACAGAAGTAACTGCAGCATATTAGCAAGAAACACATGTTCAAAGCTTCCTGGAGCTCATCCTACGTAACAAGGAGGATATTTAATTGGATGCAGCAGTAGTAGAGTGTCTACATATTTATCTTAAGTGCCATTCACTTACCAGTATAGCGACAGCAATGCAATGTCTGGTGCAGGCTGTAGCTCAGGACGTGCTTTGAGCCCCTCAAAGGGCTATCATCTAGTCTCCTGCTCTGGGTGGACGTCGCAGGCGTGGAACACCAGTCCTACAGGAACCCAGTCGGAGCAGAATGATGAGGAGCAGCCAAGCTAGGCACCGGTTTCTTATCAGTTGAGGGGCTGAGACAGCTCTGTGTTCGTATCTGTGGAAGTAGGTGCTCCATCTCTCTGGAGACCAGGGTAGTTCCTGGTCCAGGCTGTGGCTGGAAAGGCTGGGCAGAGGCCCCAGGAGGAAACCCCATGGGCTCTGTGCTAAATCCCAGGGCACGCCTAGAGATGCTGAATGCAAGGCTGTTTCTGTTGGCAGCTCTCTCCGAAAGAGGTGAGGGAGAGGTCACAACAGACGCTCT
>NW_010412613.1:31790-32246 GCF_000710305.1 Buceros rhinoceros silvestris | reverse complement strand
AGACCATAGGGACAGCAGGTCCATGCCACCCATGGTCCCTTCCAGCGCCGGGTCCACACTGGGGCACACAGCTGCCCGTGCACATGCCTCCAGCTTGCCCTTCTCCTGGGCTGCCCCCACACAACCCCCTCAACACTCTCTCCAGATGCTGAGCAGCCCATCAGCACCTCTCCCATTGCACTCCTCCACTCCCCACTGAAAGCGCCGCTGGGTGCTGGGGGGTGGCCAGGGAGAGCCGTTTCGCAGCCACCACATTTATTCCACCGAGAGAAAAAGGCAGCAGCCTCACAGAAGCATCCTATACAGCAGAATGTATTTAAATACCTAATGAAGGAATAAATCTGCAAGAGGGAGACATTTACTGCATACTTATTCACACAGAGCCTTTGTGCAGGCGGGGGCAGCGGGGGGGGGGCGGGGCTGCGCACTGCACCTGCGCCCCCGGCCGCCCGCCCC
>NW_010412613.1:22000-31723 GCF_000710305.1 Buceros rhinoceros silvestris | reverse complement strand
GCGGGGGGGTGGCGGGGCTGCGCACTGCACCTGCGCTCCTGGCCGACAGCCGCTCCGCCAGCGTAATGAATATGGCAGGATCCTATTAAATGAGACTCTACCTGTCAGGGAGGATATTGAGCGCTCCCAGCCTCCACATCCATTCCGGAGGACTCGTCTCTGCTATGACAAGATGCAGCACCTTATCGACAGGATCCTTCCCGTGGGTCTTGGAGAGCAAACAATGCGCTGGGGGGATACAGACAGATCGGGCCACTTTACAGAACCCCTTCACCTCTGCACAAGGCAGCAGAGCTTTTTTTTTTTTGTGTGATCCCCCAGGTATTATTGCAGAGGGTGGAAGTCATGAACTGGCAGCTCACCCCACCACACAGGTAGGGCTGAAGGCCAAGGGCAGCGCTGAAGTGGAGCCCCAGACCAAAGGGTGTAGCTAGAGGTCCCAGGAGGACCGTTAAGTCCTACTGGTGCGCTGGAAACGCGCTGCCTTCAGCCAGGTCAGAGCCCGGGTCCTTGGCCATTTTGCTGTGGGGAAAAAAACCCCACATTTTGTTTTTGTTATTCTAAAGGGATGAGAAGAACCTGCTGCTGTGTCAGAGTGGAGATGGAGCAGCTCAAGGCCATGCAGAAGTGCGCTCAGTCAGGACGCCTGCACCACCCATACCACATTTGTCTGGATTTGGAGGCAGAAATGCCCTCGCCACAGAGGCTGAGCTGTGCCCTGCATCCCCAGCACTGGCTGCCGGAGAAGACACGGAGCAGAAGCTGTCAGGAACGTGCTCATTTAAAGCCAAATGGCACAAGCAGCACATGCAGCTCTCCCTGCCTCGCGCAGTCAGAGCCATCGCCCCACACCAAGAGCAACCCTCGGTGGGTTTGCCCCTTCCAGGTAGTGCAGGGCCGCCAGGGCGAGCACTGGGTGGTGGTGACGAAATGCAAGAGCTCAGCCGTTCACTCGCATTTTACGTTTCAGGAAATGCGCCAGCAAGTACTCAAGACGGACGGTGTGCGATAAAGCAGCAGCTCCCACTCCCATCCCAGGACCCCGCAGCATCCTTACACCTCCAGCCATCGCTCGGCTTTCAGCTTTTCCTCCCCCACCTCCCCAACACAGCCAAACTCATCTTGCCCTTTGCTTGCCCTTCTGCCTGCTCTCCCCTCCCCCGACACAAAAGGTCAGTTTTGAAATTCAGGGGTCAGGAGGAAGAAATGTAGCGGGGTCAGGCGTGAGAGAAGCAGAGAGGGCAGGAATTCCATCTCTCCAACCATTTGCTTCCATGAATCAGCAGCTGCAGGGCTCCTGCCAGGCGCAGGGGTGCTGGGCCCGACTAGGGCAGCATGGTGGGGGCTCGTGGGGACAGAGAAGGATGCTCCCCTCCCAAGAGGGGTGCTCCCCATCCCACAGTCCTAGGCAGAGCAGCACAGCAGCCCCCATTCTCCTGTGGGCTTCTCCCCTTCTGTGGGTTATCCCAAGCTTAGCACAATGCCAGCAAACCCCCTCCCCCCAAATGAAAACCCCCGAAGCAAATCTACAGCAGAAACAGAGCAAGAGGAAATTAAAGATGTGCTTAACACATCTGGAGTTTACATTTGCCATCTGCAGAGCCGAGCGAGGCACCCGGAGAAAGCAAAGGTCCTTCAGGCCCCTCTCCAGGTGCCTGCTCAGGGGAGGGAGCTTGGCTTACGCTGCCTCAGGTCTGGGGTGAATAAACAGATCATTACACATTGCTGACATCATCACTTATGCCCTACACACCAGCTTTTGGGTTCTTTCTGTAATCTACATTATCACAAATACTCACTATCTGCCAAATAACTCCATTAGCTCCCCTTCTCCTGCTGCCTAAAGCTCTACAGCCAGAGCCAGTCACCTCAGGGAACCCTGACGGGAGTCCTCCCTGATGGGGGATTTCACACTGGCCTCTCTCTGCTGAAGAGGTACAAACGACAGTGATGCACAGGAGGAAACGAATGCCCTGAGCATCCCGACCGACTTACAAGATGGCTTAAAGACCACAGAGAGCAAGGGGTGAACTTGCACTGTAACATCCCTCTCTGGAGCATGGGGCCACAGCAGCCACCTCGCTCAGAGATGAGCCACCCCTATACGCGTGTCCCTGAGCCAGGGCCGATGGATCACACCCAGGAGAGAGGGCAACCCCGTCTCAAGGGAAGGTGGAGATCTCCGGCTGAGGAAGCGCAGCTGCAATTGAGGAATATGCTGCGAGAGCAAAAAAAGCTGTTTTCATGTAAATGTCCCTAATAAGAAAAGAGTGAATGAAGAAAGCAACACACACAAACACAAGATAGTACATTTGTGCTAGGGAAGCAGAAATGATTCTGAAAAGAGAGCTTTATCAACATTTTCCAGAAGGCATCGGCTGTTCTTTAATGCTCCTCGAGGAATAACACATTGATCCTGCCGAACCTGGGCTGCCTCTGGCCTCAGGGCTCTGAACAATCCTGGTCTCGATGCTGCACACTTGGAAAACATTAAGCTTGCTTTTCTCCAGCAAATATCGAGCCACTACTCTCACACCCCAGAACCAGCACTCTGTGCTGTTCGTGCTGTATCTGCACACAGTTTCCGCAGCCGTCACTGCTGCGTTTCCACGGCAATCCGGACCCTGAAGCTGCTGGTATCAGCCCAACTCCAGTCAAACCCCACCAGTGGCAACAGGGTTTCCCCTGTACTCAGGGGATTTGATTGCTCTCTAGCTACCAGTATCAAACACGGCTTTTTTCAGTTGGTGGATACCTTCCTCTCTGACCACGCTGTCATCATTTAAGCCTCACAGCTTTCTAAAAGCCAGTGCTTCGCTCTTGCAAGGAGGGGTAAATCCAGTCCAAACCGACAAAATTAGGTCCAAAGTTAAGGTTTTGGCTTTTACAGCCAGTAAGTCCCCAGTCATTCTCCTAAACAGCTTCCTGGAGTGAGAGAAGGAGTTCAGGATCCTCAGTCCCTTCCCCACATGGCAGCATCCCACACACCAGCTTTAACAAGAGTCAGGGAAACAGGGGATGTCGCCTGTTGTACCTGGATTAAACGTCCTACTGGTTCAATGGGAAAAGTACTGGAAACATGGGGGTAGCTCACACGGCAGCTGGGCTGAAGCAAGCCAAGGGAATTTCCATTTTAGCTTTTAATCAATCAGCACAAACTGCAGGATGCAGCTCCAGCAGAACACAAAAATGCTGCAAGGAACTCCAGCAGCTCCCGAGAGAAGTTGACATTGGGAGAGACATCCTGATGTGGTGCCATGCTGGGGACCCAGCGGCTGTCTCACCCTCAGCCCCACGCCTGCACCCCGCTAAAGCGGGCAGCCTTGTGAAAATCGGGGGCTGTACTAGCTGTGCCCTCTGTGATGGGATGTGTGTGTTCTCTTCAGAAATACAAGACGTTGAAACACATTTATCAGCTGATTAATAACAGAGAAGCTCAGCATCTATCTTGTTTTCTTTGTGCTTTGGATTATAAAAACAATTTTCAGACAAACTCCAGGGGAAGTTCAAAAGTGATGTCCCTTTTCCTGGTGGGAAAGCTGCAAGCAGAAGGCAGCCTGCCCGCCTTTCCAACTGCTCGCTCTCTCTCTCTCACTATACCTGTCCCTCACCCTGTACCTTCCAGATTACTCTGATTATTTATTTCTCAATAACAAGGCCAAGTTCCAAGCATGAAAAGCTCTGCATAAAGAAAGCGTGAAAGAAAACGGGAGGGGGTCAGCCTGCTGTCCTTCAGCTTCAAAGCTCTGCAGGATGATTTAGTCCAAATATACTCAAGAGGTGCCATTGGGCTGAGAGTCAAAAGAAAGGAGAAGGTGGGAGACTGGTTCTATTCCAAATCTGCCATTCGCTAATTTAAGCATGTAAGACCAGGACAGCCCCTTCTCTCTTTGCAGTACAAAGTCTCTCAGAGTGAGAAGCTTTAAGGGCGTGAGGCAAAAAGCATCAAAGAACCTCGGAACTGAAGGCAGGCGGAAGATGCTGTTTTCTCCACTAATAAGCCACGGGCTGTAGGATGACTAGCAAAAGCAAACAGCACATTACTCAGCCAAATGTTAACTCGGAGCTGCACGGTTGCAGGCTGTGAACACTCCCAGCGCTCGGGAAGGAAAGTGCTCCCAGCTGGAGGCACAGTGATGTTTATTTGAAAGACCTTGTTTTAACCCGGTGCCTCTTCCTCACCCTTTTCTCTTTGCTTTCGGCAGCTCAAGGGACCGATTCTGGTTCCTGCCGACCAATGGCGATCTTCGGACTGGCATCTTCTCCAAGCAGCACATGCAAATCACTCGCTACGTTAGTGGCAATGACCAACTTAACAGGCCCCACCGCTTTTAATGAGCTGGTGAGGGGGAGGAAGAGGCCGAAGCAAGGCGAGCAATTACCACCTATAGTCACAGCAGGCTCCGCAGCAGGCTGTGCTGCCAGCTCCAGCTTTAGAGGATGCTCAGCCTGGTTTGCGTAAGGCCTGCAGGCAGGTTTATGAGATTAAAGCCCAGCACACAATAAATAATTTAGCAGCTTACCACAAAAGGAAGCCCCACACTGTATCATAGCCGGGCTGTATGATGTGTACATTCATTTTAAATGCACATCGCTTTCATCTCCGTGTATCTATTTGATGCAAAGCCATGTCACCAAGCGAGAGGGAACCACTGGGAAAAGGCAGCAGGGTCCCTGGCTGAGGCATGGGCAGGGAATGACAGGACAGACGCTGCCAAAGCCACTTAGGAACTATTCCAGACACTGGGCAGCGTCGGCCCCGCCAGCCATCATCCCCTCTTTCAGGGGGGATTGCGCAGCATTTGCGATGTAGCAGCTCCGAGCTGGCAGCAGGCCCTGGAGCACAGGGCTGGGAAAAAGGTCTATGATTTTATAGACGGGGAATGGATGCACAGGGAAAACTGCCTGACAAATGGGGATCGCTGCCATGTCTCCTCCATCCCAGGCCACACCGTCCTGCGACCAGACCACAGAGCCCTTCCAGTGTCCTCAGAGCATGCTGATCCCCAGGTGGGATATGGCCACATGCAGGGGCATAAATCACAATGTGCAAATTCAAGTGATAGAACAGAACACTGCAAGCTTGAGTAACAATTCAATGCCAGCTCAGTAAAACTAGTGGCTGGCATAAGAAGGACACGGGCACCTGCACCCTCACTGTACCACCACATTTCTCTCATGCAGCCACTAGACTTGGCTCCCTCTCTGCCTGGTTAAGCAGGGGGATTTCTTTGAGACACACCTAATGAATGACCACAACCTTACAACCTACAGGTTGGAAGTTAAGGTGACAGCAGTGGGGAAAAAAACCACCATAACCAAAACTTTAATGCATGGAAAGCCTGAATTCATCAGACCCTCGACAGTGGCATGGTGGGGGGTGCTGGGAGAAGAGCCAGGAGCTGCCTCTGAGGCTGCTAATAAGCTGCAATCACATTTAGACTCTGTTTTGTTGTTCTCTTTGTTTAAGTCCAGCCAGGAAAGCCCATGGCCCTGCTACAGCCCCCAGGGAACATCGCTGCAGAATTCCCCTGGGCCCTGCACTCCCCAGCCCCAGGAGCTCCTCGCTCCGGCAGGAGTTTATCTCCCTCCTTTATTGCTCAGGCTGGGCTGCCTGCAAAGGGCTCCCTGAAGGCCTGAGAAATGCAGGCACGAGCCTGTCCATGCATCTGGGCAGAAATGAAGAGAGGGTCATAAATGGCAGGGGGAGGTGAGGAGACTATGCATCACTACAGGCGTAATGGACTAATGCTGACGGAGAGACCGGCCGCGTCCGGTCCACCCTGCCTGGCGCATCCATAAATAGCGGGCAGACATTCTAGAGGTGGATTCGCCTTCGCCAACCACGCAGTGTTTTACAGCACCGCTAATGCTGCCATTGCCCTGGCCAGCAGCAAAAAGCAACCATAACAACCACAGGTAGCAAACTGGATTGGGGGACTGGGGAGATGCAGCAGCAGCCGCCAGATGCACAAGGGGAAGTCTGACGGCGAGTCCCATCCCAAACCATGGCAGTACTGCTTTTGCACGGCATTTCGCTCTCTAGTTGTCCCCAAATCCCAACGTTTTTGCAGCAGCAGCAGCTCAGGGTCTCTGCCAAGACTTTGCTTGCAGATTTCCCCATGTCTCCCGGCACGTCTGTGTTTTCTACATTCATTTTTTTGCCTAAAGGAGACATTTATAGAAGCAACACAGCTCAGTCTTCTCACAGTATTTGTTGCCACCCAGGGATTTAAGATCTTGCAAATGGACCAAAACCCATGTTATTTTGACCTCTGAGGATTTTAAAAGGCCGCAGAAAAAAAATATATATAGTAAAGAAAGCATGAACTTCTTGACTCCTAAACAGACAGGCAGGAGTCTAACACCGCCCTACCCCCAGAAACCAACACCATCCAGAACACAGCAGCTTCTTCAGATTTACACTCAGCAGAAAGCAGGGGACAGTCAGAAAAGCTAACAGGCATTCACAAACTAGTTTGGTATTTCCTGATATTTTTCACCAAGATTCCTTCAAGAAGAAATGCATTAGTGAACCAGAGGAAAACATCGCTCTGCTTCCAGCATGAAATGGAGCAGTAACTTCTGCCTCACCTCACACCCATAAAGGAGATAATACCTCTTCTTACAAAAGGCGTGGGGATTGATTATCTTCTAAATATGTGTACTTGTCCTGCACTTGTGATGATTAAGACAATCAGTAAGAGTGTTTGGCAGGGCTCAGGTCTTTCAATTAACCAACTTCTTCAGTCAAGCAAGACTCATCTGCCATCTTACACCTCTGCTGGGTCATGGAGGTCCATCCTCCGGGGGTGACGGGTTGATCACCGAGTCAGCAAAGCCCCTGACCTTACAACCTGGAGTAACACTAGGCACCGCCTTCGGAAGCCGTCTGCAAACGAGTGAATTCTATCCGCTCAGTAACAGCCTGATGTTCTCTTGGCTTCTCTACACACTGATGCAACAGACTTCTTCCTAAAGTGCTACAGAATGTGTGCGGGGGCGATAATTAAGGATAAATTATAAGGATGAGATAACCATCCATAGAATGAAGTCAGATAGGGACAGGTTCAGACATATATTTCATTGTGAAAGACCTATTTTTTCCCCACTAATGGAACAAATTAAATTAGCCAAGCTGAATAAAACTATCACGTACAGAGATGCAACAACACACAAAGTTCGCCTTTGCCCTGACTGCGTAATCCCACTCGTTACCGTTGCCCCTTCAAAAGCGGAGGTTCGCCTTCACCAAGAGCAAGGACAGACGTGACACAACGCACTCCCTGGCATTCAACAGGCAGACGGACGGTGGGGACTAGCGACGTGTTTTCCTGCAGCACTGCTCCAGACAGACCCCCAGCAACTCGGCTCTCCACGGGTGACCCTGCAGGTAAAATCAATCCAAGCCGTGTACTGCATGTTACAGGAGCTCAGAACAGCGTCTGACACCCGTTTATCCAAGAGGATCAGTGTGAATCGAGGTGCACACTCTACCCTTCGCCCCAGGGCATCTGAAATAACCAAACCTGGCTTCTGTAGCGCAAAAGTTGACACTGAAAATGGCCCATGCAGAGGACTTCCAGTTTCCTCTGTAAGAGCAAGCCCTGACGCAGAGCCCAGCCATCAGACCTGGCCTGGAGAACTCCAACGCACCAGCACCCTGGAGTCCAACCCGCACCCATGAGCATCTTCAAGCACACAGATCAACATCTTATCACCACCTGTTACCCCTTTTCCCTGGGAATCATTGCATGCACCACCCCGGAGCATGCCCAGTTCACGTGAACAGAGGCGAGGGACGGCGAGGACGCAGGCTCCGGCTGCAGGAACCGCGGTTTTCCTCCAGCAGGCATGAACAGCGTGATTGCAAACAAATACATAGATGGTGCACTGTCAGACACAGAAGAGACATTTATTTATTCTTGATCACAAACAATGTCCTCCATTGACAAGCTGAATGAAGGGCACTTCACTGATTTATTAGATCTAATAAGAAACAGACCTCTTGGGATGAAATACAAGATTGATTTTCAGTGTGAGCCAGGCTGTTATCCCAGCCACTCTGCTCAGCCTGATGAGATGAAACCGGGCACGCACAGGGACAGAGACAGTTGAAACGGCACTGGGCAAGAAAAATAAGTGGAAAGATTTGCATGAGTAAGGGGAGAAGAAATGAAAACAAGGCTTGCAACAGCTGCTCTTCAAACCGAGGGTTACTCTTTCCTCCTGGCAATCCTCTCTCCCACTAAGTCTATAGAACTTAAGAGCAGCAAACTACTAACCACTTTAAGGGCAATTCTGGTACAGTTTGTAGCAGACCTCTGAGTCAGACCCTTCCCACGCACCTGCCTCTCAGAGGAACCCCTCCAACTACAGCAAGGGTAATTTTCACATCACTCTCGGCACCTACCAGGCAAAACGCTTTAGCTGAGTTCTGTGGATGCCGTTTTCTATCAGGAAAAAGACAACTAGCACAGCAGTGCTTAGCTTGAGGCCCTATTAATAGCAGTCCTAATTATATGGCTGCAAATTTAATTCATAGCAATGATTAGTGTCAAAATCAAAGGCATCACACATCAATATTGATGGAATTGTATGAAGCCCATAAACAGAACAAGCAAGCTGACACATCTCCCCCCAGCAGTTAGTTGCTGTTAACTGTTGCATTAATGTCTCTTCTGATTTTGCTCCATGAAAATTGTTTTATTGCAGGAATCCACAATTCCGAATAATTATGTCTCTAACATGATCCCCTTCCCCCTTGCTCCCCCAGCCATGAAGCTGAGACACTTTAGAAGGAGAGCTGGACCTTCAAGCTGCAGGGAGAACCACATCCCACGTACCTGGGCTTTATCCGAAAGGTCACGGCATCATCAGCTCGTTTGCTTTTCACCCACTTTGAGAAAACTGCTGAGGAACAGCAGTTCTCAAAACCAGCGGCCTGCCAGGGCGTCACAGGGGTGCAGCCATTCCATACAGCACCTACAGCGAGCGCCATGTGAGTCCCCCCACCAAGGCACATCCCTCGTGCAGGGAGGCTGCAACAGGAGCCTGTGTGACATGAGGAAATTCCTCCTCCAGCACTGGGTTTAATGGAGAATAGATCCATCGATTCGTCCTTCTCCCTTCAATGGTTACCAAGGACAGGTGAAGCGCAGACCTGTATCACCAGCTCTGAGGCAGCCGCCGGAGGTATGAGTACACTCTCCACCCTGAACTCAAACCCTGGCCCCGGCAGAAGCTCTGGTTCCTTGTAGGACAGATGCCAAGTTCATTGTCAACTGACTTATCTGCTGTCATTGACGTGTTAGTCAGCAGCCCTGCGCTCGCCTCTCCGGTGCAACACAGCTACACCAAACCCACAGCCTGGCTGGGCAGACAACATGGGCGACCTGCCCAGGGTGCTGCTTTGGCTGGGCCCCGTGGGGTTCCAGCACCTGCAAAGCAAGGGGCAAGCTCAGCCTGGAGAGCTGCCAGCCCTGCCACAGGCTCCTGCCCTCAAGCAGAGAGAAAACTTTTCTCCCTCCTTTATACATCTGCCAGCACCGGCTGCTGAAAGGAGCAGAAAGGGACTTCAAATGTACCCAGGAAACAGAGAAAGCCATTAAACTAGAGCTAGACAACACGGGGCTGTACTGAGGAGCGCAGGCAGGGATGTCTGGGCAGGCAGAGGCTTGGGGACCTTCAGCATTCAACTCCTTCAGAGGAGAGAGGCTGCAG